>NC_051082.1:32940257-33162757 GCF_004664715.2 Peromyscus leucopus
TGTGAAGAAGAGTCAAAGACGGCCCATCCCCCAGCGCTTCCGGTTTGCCACACAACACAGAGGCATTCTCCTTTCTCTATGTGGTCCCTGAAAACCAAAGGGAATTCATTCTTCTTAGAGATTCGAGGCCTGCTTGGAGAA
Source organism: Peromyscus leucopus (assembly GCF_004664715.2). Lineage (NCBI taxonomy): Eukaryota > Metazoa > Chordata > Mammalia > Rodentia > Cricetidae > Peromyscus > Peromyscus leucopus. Next base: position 32,940,399 of record NC_051082.1, read on the forward strand.
CCGAAGATCTGAGTTCTCCATGAAAGATAAACACTGTATTCCAAAGCCAGAACTGCTTCTAAGTAAAAACATCTAGGGGCGGGTGGGGTGGGGCAGGGGGGATGGAGGGAGAGCTCAGCAGTCAAGAGCACTGGCTGCTCTTGCAGAGGACCTGGGTTCAGTTCCCAGCACCCACGTGGGGCTCACACCGGCTGTCACTCCAGTGCCAGAGGATCTGACGCCACAGTCTGGCCACAGGCACTGCATGCGTTGACACAATGCACGCAGTGAAGGTTCTACTGAGAGTCAGTCCAGAGACACTAGCTGCCGGCAGGGCGCCCTCCCAGGGCTGGTGCGGACAGGGCTCTCTCCACTGAGCTACTCGACACTGCGCTCTGCAGTGTGACAGACCTGCTTGAACAAGATGCTATGACAGACCAAACAGGTTTACCTTGCTCTCTAGTTCTTAAGATACAAAATAAATTTCATCTTCCTCCACTGTTATTTTGAAAAATTTTAAATATACAGGGAAAAAAGTCCTTTACTTCTCCTCAAAGTTCCCTGGTTGCTAATAGTGCTACCCTATCTCCTTCTCCCGTCCACACACACCTGTGAATTGAGAGCTGGATCCACACAGTCACGAGCATGCGTCTCCTGAGAGCAAAGACATATCCAGATTTCTCACTATTATTAGGAAATACAATCGCAGTGTCTAAGTAGTACCTGACACACAATTCAAAGTGGAGGTCCCTGTTTGCCTGGCCTCGTGGCTTCTAACCCACCTCATCCTGCAGTCACACGGTACCCCATCATCGCCTCCCATTCAAGTCAGACCCTACAGCTTTGTTTCTGCTAGTTTTCTCTTTCGTGACTCAATTCTTCCCCCAATTCAGAACATCAAAGCATTTCCATGAAGTCTGAAGAGGTCTGTTTACAGAATCTGATGGTAGATTCTAAAATGTGTATGCATCTGGAGAGAACCAAGAACACCCGAGATGTTCTGGAAGAACATCGACGTGGGAAACATTGCCGCTAACGATTTATAAGATGGCCTGCAAAGTCACAGGGCCCTGCTGGCGGACACTGTGGAGACAAACAGGTCAGTGGGCAGAAACGGGAGGGAGGCAGAGTTAGACTCCGGGTTATAACAGGTGGTTCAGGCAATAGGAAATGTGAACCTATCCTCAGGGGAAATGAGATCCAGTTTTCCCTCATATATACACGAAAATCAGTGTCAATACATTGCAAGTAAAATAAATGTAAAATTATAAGCATTTTAGAAAATAACCAGGAAGACAGTTAATGATCTTAGGGGAATTCTCAAGATACATATTGTTAAAGAGGAGAACTGGGGCTGGACAGACGGCTTAGCAGGTAGACTGCTTGCCATGAAATCATCAGGACCTGAGTTTGGATCCCTAGCACCCACATCAAAATCGGGGGGGGGGGGCAGCGGCAGAAACAGGGATCTTTAGGCGCGTTGGCCAGCCAGTCTACTCAGTCAAAGAGCCCCAGGTTAGTGAGAGACCCTGTCTCAAAATAAATAAGGAATGACGGAGGGCACCCAACACCAACCTCCGGCCTCCAGGGGCGCGTGCACAGCACTCACTCGCACGCGCACACACCCCACATACAAGAGAGGTGCAGAGGAGAAGCTAACCAACCCTGCAGACAGTGCTTGAATTAGGGACGCCCATTAGCGAGAGACCATGTCCCCAAACTTTCTTATGCTGAGGTCCTAACTCCAAGTCCTCGGAACGTGACCACACTTGGTGACAGAGGTTTTTAACAAGATGAAATGAGGTCACACAGGTCTGCCCTAACCCAATATAGCCGATGCTCTTCTTAAAAGGTGAGGACACAGACCTACTCAGGAGGAAGGCCATGTGTGGACACCAGAGGAAGGTGGCATGTGCCAGGCACAGACAGATGACTCCACAGCCTTGATTCTCAGGATCACAGCCGTCTCCTCACTTGCTCAGGAGACCGGACAGCATGAATTCTGGGGACACCCAGCCGGGTCACGCCGCCCCAGCAGCCTTGCTGGAGAGCACCTGAACCGTGCGCTACTGCTGACAGGGCTTTCCGCTCCCTTCCTTGGCAGGAAATCCTGTCTTCTCCTGGGTCCGCAGACACCCGTGACTACAACAGGACGAGAAGGCTGGCATCTCTGCCTTCATCCTGTGGCTCTCCTCCTGACTGTCCTATCTCTGAGCAGATCGCACCTGCCCTGCACATAGACAGGTTGGTCCAGAACTATAATTCAGGGTTACTCTGACCAAGATGTACCTAGTCTCTCATCCCCTTCAAGGTAAAGTCATCTACTAGGCACGCTGACCAGAAACACCGGACCGCAAAGGACTGAGGAAAGGTGGCCCTGTGCTCCCGGAGGACCTCTGTCTGCCTGTGCCCAGAGGAGCGGGGATGTGCCTTTCTCCTTCGTCACTCCTTCCCTGCATCCAGAAGCATCTCTCTGTCACAGAGAAGCTGGCTGTCCACAAAGCTTCCTTTTCTCCTTTCTTCCACTGCTAAAAACATGTTTCTGTATCACAAGCACTCACATCTGGGAGAGATCCCCACGTGCACCACACCTGGCTTCCAGGACACCTTCATCCTGGACTTTGTGACTTACACAGCTGTGACAAGTGGATTTCTGTTGATAACTGCAAGTGTGCTTTGGTGCTTGCAATAGCACCCCTAAACCCCAACACAGCAGAACAGCACAGGCACCAAGAAGAAACTACATCTACCTGTAGGTGGTAACACGGAGTCTCTAAAACACACTGGGCAAAAGCAGCAAGACAAATAGACACCGTTTGGTGACTGAATTTATGTAAAATTGCAAAAAAAAAAATAAAGCTGTTTGGAAATATATTAAGTGATACAATTACAAGGAAAATAATAAATCACTTCTATAAAAGGATGGCAGCGGTTAGCAGTGGTCTGGAAGGGCGTGTGCCAGCGGGGACACCGTGGGGCTGCTCAGTTCTCAGGACGTCCTGTTTCTTTCCTAGAAGCAGTGAGAAGAGGGTGGGACTTGCCGATTACCAAATAAACATAGAATGCTAACAAACGATCCTGCCCTGAGCTGTTCACACACACACAGCCTTGGGGGACCCAACAGCAAGGCTGGTTACCATGGGAAGACAACAGGCAGGCATTTTTGGAAGTTTTCCAGAAGAAAAGAAAAGAGAGGGCACAACTTGGAAACCTTCACCTCCAGATACAGTGTTCTGGAGATGAAAATGAGCTGGAGCTTTGGGACAAGTGTGTTCCAGTCACCGGTGCAGAGCTGCGACACAGTGTGGCAGTGCAGGCGGCTGAGTGTCTCCGTGAAGTCCCTTCAGCTACGGCTGCAGGTAAGATGGCTTCATAGCGCAACCAGAAATTCCGCAGCACGGTATGAAAAAGGAGCCGTTGTACATCCTTCGATTATCAGTGGCGGGACAGAGAGCCGCAGCCAGGAGAGCCGGCATGAGGCCGAGCCTGTGAGCTGCAGTTCTACCATTAATTACGTTCCACAGCCCCGAGGCCAAGTCCCAAGAGTGATCAAGTACTATGTTAGAGAATACACTTCCAAAGTTCATGGACAAGGCTTCCCTTTCCAGCCACAGAGACTAACCGATGCCAGCCCAGCCCTCCTCTGGTAAACATCTCTAAACGTGGATGAAAACACGAGACCAGGTATTTTCATGTGTGGGGTTACCCGCCTGTACGGCTGTGTATGCCAGAGATGGCACTGGATCCCCTGGGACTCACGTCACAAATGTTGTGAGCTACTATGTTGGTGTGGGGCGTCTCCAAAAGCAGCCAGTGCTCTTAGCCACTGGCCATCTTTCCAGCTCCAAGAATTTTAAGATGGGTTTTTCTGAGTTTTGCCTCTGAGTGCCTGCAGGAACATCCTTTATAGGAAAGCAATACCCAACTCCCTACAATATAGAGTGTATGATATAACTCACTGACATACTAATAAACAGAAAATGCACATAAATCAAGAAAACAAAAAACCAAACAACAGAAACAGGTGGTCTAAAGGTCAGAATGGGCTAACATAAAGCGAGAGGTGGCAAGCTATTTCGAGAGAACATTAAAGTTCTGAGGTTTAAAAGAATGTTTTATTCCCACAGTTTCTATGAATCAGAATCTGGAAGCAGCTTATCTAGAAAGGTTTGGCTTGAGGTCTGTGCTGACAACTTTATTTGTTCAACTTGGCCGGGACACGGTGCCCGACTCTTGTGTCAAACTTTATTCTGGAGCTCAGTATTTAAATTAGCGGACTTTGAGGATGGCAGACCACTGCCCCACAATGTGGCTGGGCCTCACCTGATCAGCTGAGGGTCTATATAGCTTAAAACATTGGCCTCTCCCAGGAAAAAGAATCCTGGAGGCAGGCAGCTTTCTAGCTCAAGTGTCTGTGACATCAGCTCTACCTGGGTCTCTACCGTGACAGCTCAGTCTGCACACTGTGGACTTGCCAGGCTCATGATCACATGAGTCACACCCTAAAATGATTCCATCCATCTCTTTCTCTTCCTGTCTCCTCTTCTCTCTCTTCCATGCCCCCAACACACAGTACCCCAATACACTCTCTGGGTTCTTTTTCTTTGTATAACCCTAACAGAAGACGACCTAGCTGCTTTCTGTTGCTGTGATAAAACATTCGGACCAAAAGTGATGTCTCAGAAGAATAGGTTTATGTGGCTCACATTTGCAGGTCACAGTCATCACTGAGCAAAGTCAGAGCAGGAAGTCAAGCAGGAAGCTGAAGGCAGGACTGCTCATTACTCGACGAAGCATTATCTCTGACCAGCAACTCACAGCCCAGAAAGTTCAGCAGAAACACGTTGGCTCCCAGGCTCACCCTTAGCTCTCCTACACAGTCCTGGTCCAACTGCATAGGGATGGTGCTACCCACAGTAGACTGGCCCCAATCCACTAATAATCAAGACGATTCCCCATGGACATGCTCACGGGCCAGTCTGCTGTTAAGAAGACTCCCTTCTCAGGTGACTCTAGGCTGTGTCAAGTTGACAGCTAGAGCTCATGAGGACAGAGTTGGAAAGATGGTGGCTGTTCCCATGTGGGCTTCGCCAGGGCTGCCTGAGGGACCTCATGTCATGGCCGCCGGCCCTCAAGGGGGAAGTCAGACAGAAGCGAGGTTTAGATGTCCTCAGCATCACTTCTGCCACACTCTATTCCTAGACACAGACCACCCAACCAATGCGGGAAAGAATTCCAAGAATTAAAGGCCAAGAGAGACAAAAGGGAATGAGGCAGCGATGAAGAACCCCAGCAAAAGAACAGAGACTATTTAAACTGGAAATGAAAGCTGCACAAAATAAACCTAAAATGGAAATTCTCACGACAGATATAAAGTAGAAAAGAGATGGCAGAGGAGAGGGTCCGTGAACAAAGACAGAGGGGGCTATCGGGAAAAGCGGTTAGAAGGAACAAGTGCACCCCAGTGACGGTCACCGGAGGACCGCGATGTCCAACACACGTGCAGAATAACAAAGAGGAACCCACATACGGCCAATGACTGAACCACAAAGGGCACCAAATTAACAACAGCCGTTGCTACAGCGAAACCTGTGCCACCACGTCACGACTCAGCATTGGTGCAGCAGAGGCTAGAGCATCTGCCACACGACCAACCAACCACCCATGCTCACAGCGCCTCATTCACAACGGCCGTAAGCCAGAGACAGACTGACGTCAGTCAGTGAGGAGGAGGACAGTCTGATGTCAGTGGGGAGGACAGTCTGATGTCAGTGGGGAGGAGGAGGACAGTCTGATGTCAGTGGGGAGGAGGGCAGTCTGATGTCAGTGGGGAGGAGGAGGACAGTCTGATGTCAGTGGGGAGGAGGAGGACAGTCTGATGTCAGTGGGGAGGAGAACAGTCTGATGTCAGTGGGGAGGAGGAGGACAGTCTGATGTCAGTGGGGAGAAGGAGGACAGTCTGATGTCAGTGGGGAGAAGGAGGACAGTCTGATGTCAGTGGGGAGGACAGTCTGATGTCAGTGGGGAGAAGGAGGACAGTCTGATGTCAGTGGGGAGGAGGAGGACAGTCTGATGTCAGTGAGGAGGAGGAGGACAGTCTGATGTCAGTGGGGAGGAGGACAGTCTGATGTCAGTGGGGAGGAGGACAGTCTGATGTCAGTGGGGAGGAGGAGGACAGTCTGATGTCAGTGGGGAGGAGGGCAGTCTGATGTCAGTGGGGAGGAGGAGGACAGTCTGATGTCAGTGGGGAGGACAGTCTGATGTCAGTGGGGAGGAGGGCAGTCTGATGTCAGTGGGGAGGAGGACGGTCTGATGTCAGTGGGGAGGAGGGCAGTCTGATGTCAGTGGGGAGGAGGAGGACAGTCTGATGTCAGTGGGGAGGAGGGCAGTCTGATGTCAGTGAGGAGGAGGAGGACAGTCTGATGTCAGTGGGGAGGAGGAGGACAGTCTGATGTCAGTGGGGAGGAGGGCAGTCTGATGTCAGTGGGGAGGAGGAGGACAGTCTGATGTCAGTGGGGAGGAGGACAGTCTGATGTCAGTGGGGAGGAGGAGGACAGTCTGATGTCAGTGGGGAGGAGGAGGACAGTCTGATGTCAGTGAGGAGGAGGAGGACAGTCTGATGTCAGTGGGGAGGAGGACAGTCTGATGTCAGTGGGGAGAAGGAGGACAGTCTGATGTCAGTGGGGAGGAGGGCAGTCTGATGTCAGTGGGGAGGAGGAGGACAGTCTGATGTCAGTGGGGAGGAGGACAGTCTGATGTCAGTGAGGAGGAGGAGGACAGTCTGATGTCAGTGGGGAGGAGGAGGACAGTCTGATGTCAGTGAGGAGGAGGAGGACAGTCTGATGTCAGTGGGGAGAAGGAGGACAGTCTGATGTCAGTGAGGAGGAGGAGGACAGTCTGATGTCAGTGGGGAGGAGGAGGACAGTCTGATGTCAGTGGGGAGGAGGAGGACAGTCTGATGTCAGTGAGGAGGAGGAGGACAGTCTGATGTCAGTGGGGAGGAGGACAGTCTGATGTCAGTGGGGAGGAGGAGGACAGTCTGATGTCAGTGGGGAGGAGGAGGACAGTCTGATGTCAGTGGGGAGGACAGTCTGATGTCAGTGGGGAGGACAGTCTGATGTCAGTGAGGAGGAGGAGGACAGTCTGATGTCAGTGGGGAGGACAGTCTGATGTCAGTGAGGAGGAGGAGGACAGTCTGATGTCAGTGGGGAGGAAGGAGTCTGAGAAGGAGGACAGTCTGATGTCAGTGGGGAGGAGGACAGTCTGATGTCAGTGAGGAGGACAGTCTGATGTCAGTGGGGAGGACAGTCTGATGTCAGTGAGGAGGAGGAGGACAGTCTGATGTCAGTGGGGAGGACAGTCTGATGTCAGTGAGGAGGAGGAGGACAGTCTGATGTCAGTGGGGAGAAGGAGGACAGTCTGATGTCAGTGGGGAGGAGGACAGTCTGATGTCAGTGGGGAGGAGGACAGTCTGATGTCAGTGGGGAGGAGGAGGACAGTCTGATGTCAGTGGGGAGGAGGAGGACAGTCTGATGTCAGTGGGGAGGAGGAGGACAGTCTGATGTCAGTGGGGAGGAGGACAGTCTGATGTCAGTGGGGAGGAGGAGGACAGTCTGATGTCAGTGGGGAGGACAGTCTGATGTCAGTGGGGAGGAGGAGGACAGTCTGATGTCAGTGGGGAGGAGGACAGTCTGATGTCAGTGGGGAGGACAGTCTGATGTCAGTGAGGAGGAGGAGGACAGTCTGATGTCAGTGGGGAGGAGGAGGACAGTCTGATGTCAGTGAGGAGGAGGAGGACAGTCTGATGTCAGTGAGGAGGAGGAGGACAGTCTGATGTCAGTGAGGAGGAGGAGGACAGTCTGATGTCAGTGGGGAGAAGGAGGACAGTCTGTGAAACAAACAAAGGACACACAGCTCAGGCAGGGGGAGGCAGGCAGACTGGGAAGGGCTGGTGTGTGGTCATACGGTGGTATACAACTGCCATAGCTCAGAATCTTATGTGGATAAAGTTTACTGTGTCTAAGCTTTTCCTCAGGAAAACTGGTTTTTAAAAGCAAAGAATTAACCCGAGAGGGAGAGACACACCTCAGCATCCAAGGGGACAGTGATATGAGTGACAGCTGACATCACGTGACAACAGAGGCTTGGAGTGCCAGCAGCACAGGGAAGAGGCCCCAGATCTCTTCCTCCTGTTGACCACGGCTCAGAAGCCAGCTAGCAAGCCACTGAACCAGGTTCGCCCGGAGTGTGCACTTCATGGAAATGGGTGAGAAATGCCGCCTGGCTCTGCCATCAGTTCTTCCCCAAGCTAACAGCTCCTAGAGACCAGGAGAAGAAGGCCAACTTGCAGCTCCCCTTGGGAGGAATGAGAAGAGGGAGGTGTGTGCCCCACATTCCAGCCTCCCAACACAGCCAAAGGACTCGACTGTGCTGGCCCAGGCTCCAGGCACAGAGGAGGAATGGGCACACCTTGGCCTGAGGGCTGCCAAACAGAACTCGGCAGCTGCTGCGGCATCAGACCTCTGGCACCTTGAAGAAACGCCTGCACAGCTCCTCAGGGAGGAGAGAGAGGAGCGGAGCATGTGTCTGCGTCTAATACTTGGCCTTCAGGAAAACTGCCCAGGGCACTGATTTACGGCTCACTAGACTGTGGTGCAGGTAGATTATTCTTTAACTTTCTCCTTTTCTGAAAGCAGCAATCGAGGACCGAGTTGAGGCCTTTCTTCTTTAAGTGCAAATGCTGTGACTCTTCCACCCCCAGTGACTCCCCTGGTCTCCTGCACTGAAGAGCACCCAGGGAGGGTCCACTTTCACTCAGCTGACGTCACCTGGCCTTACTGCATCTCCTCTGCTGTCTGTAAGATCTGTTGTGATGACTCCTTCATGCCTAACGCTGGGAACTGAGCTCTGTTGTTCTTCATTGTTCCTCTAGAGATTTGTCAACATTCATTTAAAAAAAAAAACAAATGTTTGCCTTGTTAGTATTCTATTTCATATTTCATTTACATTTTTCTAATTTATTTTCCCTACGTACTGAAACTAATTTCTGTTTCAAAGGCTAACATAGATCTACTCAAACTTTTTTAACACACACATTTGCAGACCTTAAAACAACTATGTCGGCTTCATGTCACAATAGTGTGACGTATTCTTTCTACCAAGATAATATTTTCAATTTTTCCAATTTTCTTTGGTTCTTCTGTTATCCAGAGCTAACTTGTTCAGTAGTAAAATACTGGGGGTAGTCTACATAGTTTATTGTTAGTTCCTAATTCAATTCCATTACTATCAGGAATGTACTCTGCAAGATGCCAGTTTTTGAGACTTCTATGAATTGAGAAAATTCCTCTCAGCAAATGGTACTAGAACTGAATATACACACGGAAAAATAAAAGCCTACCCCACTACCGTGCATACACTTGATTCAATCACAGAGCTAAATATAGTTTCTAGAAGTAAACAGAAGAAGAAAGCTTTACAGCCTAGGGGTAAGCAGATACTTCCTAAGATACAGAAAGCCCTATCAATAAAAAATAAAACAAAAAACCTTGTAAAAGGTCTTTACAAAGTAAAGCCAAATTAAAATACTTTGGCTATCAAGAAATAATATTAAGAAAATTGAAACTAAACTACAAACTGGAAGGAAAAATTATAAAAATGTAAGTAAAGAGAATTTATATGAAGTATTAATAAAACATTAAATATTATAAAATGAGGGGCACATTACATAAGTTCCTGAAAAGGTGCTCAAGATATACGTCATCAGAGGAGGACAGACTGACCATAACAAGATGCATTTCACACCGAGCAGAGCAAGTCAAACGGAAACACCAGCAACAGCAGCTACAGGCAGGCTGCGGCACTGCCTTCCCATGCACTGACGGTGACGGGCACCAGCGCATACGCAGCCACTCTGGAGGACGGCTGGGTCTTTCTTAGAAAGGTGAGTACAGTTGCCTGGTTAGAGGTGAGCAGAGCACCAGTCTTATAAAGTTGAACATATACCTCCCCAACGACTGATCTAGCCTATTCATCCTATCCAGAGACCTAAACACAGTCATTCATAAAAATATGTATAAGCTTTATAGCTCTACTCTGAAGAGCAAAAACTAGAAGCAACTCCTGGGCCCATCAGCAGGGGAATCATCACACGGAGAAGAAAATGCTGACAGGGACACTCACACGTGCAAATCTCAAAGACTCTCTGCAGGACGAGTGTCTCCAGACACTGACTGTATGCTGTCACCACACTGTTGACACAAAGCTTAGCAAGAGAGAAATAGTCTGTGGTGACGGAGGACGAGGCAAATTGCTTATGCAACAGAGATTTAGGTGAACTGCTGAGGCACCCAGAAGCCTTCTGGGTGACAGAAAGTTCCCACATCCAACTTGATAACATACTTCAGAGAACTCATCCAATCATAATACACGAGGCATACACCTCTCACTGCATATATATTTACCACAAAGGAAAAAAATAAAAATAGCTTAAGAAAATGTCAACACTCAAGAGAAAATCACTTTTGAATGTTCCCCAAGACAACTTTTTAAATATTTACATTAGGGTTACTGAAATCCAGTTTTAGAAGTAAGAACCCAAGCGCTGCCAAACTCATCAGCACAGACGCTGCTGTGAGGCTAGGGGTCTCTCTGCAGTGCAAAGGAGTCACCAGCCTGCTTCCATCACTCGGACTGGCCTCCAATGCCACAGAGCTCTGCAGACGAAGTCACAGCGAGACAGAGATGTACATAAATAAAAAGAGAAGGGTTAACAGGAAATGACAGGAAGTCCCAGATCCAGTAAAAGGAAGGCGTCATACCTGTTGGGAGAGGGATGTAGATCCTTTTCTCTAGTCTCCTTCGCAAAGCTTCATCGATGTCCCATGGGAAGTTAGTGGCAGCCAGAACCATCACCATTTTGGACGGATCATCATTCTCTAAGGCTCCCCCAACTCCTGTGCAGGGAGAGGGCTGTCAGTGTCCTGTAATGGCCATTTCAGCCCTGCCCTCAGCCAGCCTCTCCAGTGTCAGCCACGGCTCTTGGTGGAGCCTCAGTAAAGCAGCTTCCCACGCCTGTGACCTTGATGGAGTGGAAAACCAGACACCAACACAGAAGAGGACAAAGGAGCTACAGAATTTGACACCCAAGGAGGGATCTTCCAGCCTTTATGGAGAAAACAGTGCACGCTGCTTCTGAAAATTCAGACTGGAATGTTTTCACTATAAATTGCCTCTTTTTTTCCTTCCTAGTCTTGGGTTTAATTTCGTTGGCTTTCTCAGGAAGTGAGAATGGCTGACACACTGCACAGTGTTTTATGATCAGAACAACCAAGAGTTTGTGTGCACTGACTGCTTCTTCACAATTAAAATTACAGGATTAAAAACTTTATCCCAGCATGGCAGTGCACACTTTTAATCCCAGCACTCGGGAGGCAGAGGCGAGGGAATCTCTGTGAGTTCAAGGCCAGCCTGGTCTATGTATCAAGTTCAAGAACAGCAAGATCTACATATCAAGAGAACTTGTCTAAAGACACAACAGCATCATCAAAACCTTTAAGAGTACAAACTGGCTCTGGGCAATACCCAGGAAATGTTATTCATACGTTAGCTCACAAACATGATGTTTATCAAAGCACATTAGCCCAATGTAACATGCATAATAAATAAACCATTACTAAATGTCTTTTTAAATCGTTCTTATGAGGAATAAATCTCTCCATCTAACAAGCAGCCATGATACTAGTCAATGAAATCCTGCTGGCTGAATGTGTATTCAGTGATGCCTGGCCCCAATTTTAAACACCTCATGTTTTCTGCAATGCTTTCCTCCCAAATAAAAATATTCCTTACTTTCATATATAAGCAAGAGTTGAAATGGCACACTGACTGAGGGACAGGTCTCCTAGCACACAGCACCATTGTTGGTCTCTCAGTGCCCGGCATTGTGTACCATGTGATTTTAAGAACCCATCCTAAGGGTAGTGTTTTGAATGAGAATGGCCCCCATAGGCTCCCCAGTTAGAGGAACTTTGGGGGAAGGATTAGGGGGTGTGGCCTTGCTAGAGGAGGTGTGTCACTAGGGGTAGGTTGTACAGTGTCAAAAGTCCAGCCCAGGCAGAGTCTCGTCTCCATCTCTCTCTCTCTCTGTGACTGCAACTTGCAAATCAGGTGTGAGCGCTCAAGTGTTTCTCCAGCACTATGCCTGCCGGGATCCCCACCAGGATAACAATGACTAACCCTCGGAAACCGTGAGCCAGCCCTAGTCAAATGCTTTCTTCTAAAATTGCCTTGGTCGTGATGCCTCTTCACAGCAATAGAACAGTGACTGAGACATGGAGGCCACAACTGGTGGATGATCAAACCCAGCACGTGCTGAATATTTTAGACACTTTTTTATCTTGTCTTGTGGACTGCTTAGACTGACTGTTGTCTATCACACAACTACCAGACTGAGCTGAGTCTAAAGAAGTGCTAAGCCCCACCTCTCCTTTCCTCACGGCTCCCCAAACGCTTCTCCTCGTTGCCCAGACAACTCCGGCCATGCATCACAGCCCTCTGCCTCCTGTGCCGCAGCCCTCCCCTCCTGACCACTGCAACTGCTACCCCCAGAGTTCCCTCTGCCACAGAGGAACCTTGTGTGACTTCTGGTCAGCTGTCTGCCTCTGCCGTAGCAGTTGGTCTCAAAGGTTTTGGTCTCCAGACCTTTGATGCTCTTAAAAAATCCTATCACAGTGTGGAGTTTGTTTATCAGTGCTTTCCATTAGAAACAAAACCCGGACAGGCAGGAAGTGGCCCAGTGCCTGCCCACCAGACACAGGCTCTAAGTTCCACCCGGCACCATAAGTAGATAGATGACAGACAGACAGACAGACAGACAGATAGAATGCTCAAAGTATTAATTCATTGTAAAAATAAGACTCCATGACTCATCTAATTACAATTTATCTTATGAAAAACAATCATAGTTTTCAAAACCTCCCAAGTCTTAATTAGAAGACCTTTTTTGTTGTTTTGTTTTTGTTTTTCCAGACAGGATTTCTCTGTGTAGCTCTGGCTGTCCTAGAACTCACTCGGTAGACCAGGCTGGCCTTGAACTCAGAGATCAGCCTACCTCTGCCTCCTGCGTGTTGGGATTAAAGCCATGGGCCACCACTGCCGGGCCTAGAAGACTTTTTAAAGGGCACAACGTCTGAGTAAGAGCACAGCTGCACTCTCCCACCTGCTTCTGCCCTCCATCCTCTGGCACTCTGCAGGTTCTGTGGACCCTGGATACTCTTACTACAGACTTGGGAGAGAATTAAAGCAAAACCAGTAAACGGGCCTTGATGTTACTACTGAAACTGTGGAGACCTTGTGGAGCCCTCCAGTGGTCTGGAGGCCCAGGGACTCCCAGTCATACCTCAGAGCCTTGGCTCTGCCAGCAAACTCGTTGGTGGCCGGAATGGTCCCTTGCTCCATAGCCTAGAACCTGGACACTGGCACATGGTTCACTGCGAGTACTCAATGAGTCCTTCCAGATGCATGAACAAGTGACTAAAAAGAACTCCCAGCTGCCTCCTGATCCTCACTGAGAACTTACAAAGCCTGGGTCCAGCCATGCTGGAAGGAGTGATCGTGGGAGAGTCTTTAAATGTCAGTTACCGTCCATCTGGACAAGCAGCTCAGACTTGACTCTGCGACTTGCTTCATGCTCGTCCGATGTTCCTCTTCGACTGCAGATAGAATCTATTTCATCAATGAAGATCGTGGTGGGGGCGTAGAACCTAGCCTTGGTGAAAACATTGAAAGTAATCATTCAGTGGTCTCATAAAGCACTCCGTATTTTTAAGTCATTCTAAAATAGCGGCAAATGAAAGCTATAATTTCTGTTTATTAGGTGCTACCCCTGTCTTGTCCCTGATAATCTTTTTAGGGAAAAAAATCCAAAATTAAAACTTACATAGTTGGTGACAGTGGGTAAAAGATACACAGAGATTCAATACTATTTTTCTATGTTTTAGTTATTATTCTTTTGAGACAGACCTTACTTTGTAGTCCTGACTGGCCTGGAACTGGTTATATAGACCAGACTGGCCTCAAACTCAAGTGATCTACTTGTCTGCCTCCCGAGGCATGTGGCACCACACCTGGCAATTCTTTCTAGTTTTAGAGATTCCAACATGGAAAGAAAAAAAAAACCTTACTGGAAGCAATTTTAAATAAATTGATATCTACTGACAGATCCACCTCTAGCTGGTTTTTAAAAGTCTTCTGTCCTTCACTGCACTAGACATCCAAAATGCCAATCACCCTCATTGGACAGGATGCTAAAGGGCCTTTCTTCATCTCATAGAGAAAGATATATTGAAGACACACCAAGTATTCCACAAAATCCACTACTACTAATATGCCCACAGCTACCACGATACACCCACACCACTCTTTCAGAAGATCACAAGGGGCGCAGACCTGGATATGAGGAACCATAGGCCCAGACAGACAAACAGCACTTGGGAATCCAAGTAATAGCACACTTACCATTTCAAACAACAGACGGACTAACTTCTCAGATTCACCTCTGTACTTAGAAGTCAGTGTAGAAGAGGAGACATTAAAAAAGGTTGTCCCACATTCAGTGGCAACTGCTTTAGCTAGCATGGTTTTCCCAGTCCCTGGAGGTCCAACCATTAGCACACCCTGAAAATCCAAAGAGGAATTAAGCAGCATACTAGATTTAAATGCTTTTCATAAACTACCATCAACTGATCACGCTGCTGTGCATGAGGATCCCCAGCAAAATGTAAACTCGGTTGTCATGGTGAGACTAGTGCATTTAGCAAGAGCAACAAGAAAATGATAAAAGTGATTTCTCCAAGTGTTTCAGGTCAGAAGTGGCCAGAGATAAGCTCATAAAAAATGGCTGAGCAGGTATGGTGCTCACGCCCATAATCCTGGCACATGAATAGTGTACATGGAGTGTTCAGAGATGGAGGCTAGTGTGGACCACAGAAGAGACTCTGTCTGGTAAAACAAAAGGTAAGGAGGGGAAAGGAGGGGAGAAGGAAGAAAGGGGAGAGGAAACAGAAGCTGTGGCAGCAAAGAGCCCTTTCATGCATTCAGAGGGATTCACCGTTCCTGAACTCAAGGGGAGAGAATCCTATACTTCTGTGGACTACTTAGAGCAACCCTCCTGGGGCTGGGAAGACGGCTCAGTGGTAAAGAGAATGAGCTACTCCTGCAGGGGACCTGAGCTCAGTACTTGGTAAAGAGAATGAGCTACTCCTGCAGGGGACCTGAGCTCAGTTCCCAGCACCCACATAAGGCATTTTACAACCACCTTTATCTCCAGCTCCAGGGGATCCAATGCCCTCTTCTGGCCTCTAGAGGCACCTGCACTCACATGCACAGACACAGACACAGAGATACACATAATTTAACTTGTGTAACTTTTTATTTACAGAAATAGACACCCAAAGCTCTTAAACTAACCTCTCGCTCAGCCACGGAAACCCATGACTTGGAAGGCGGCAGCCCCGCTGCTCTAAGCTCCCCCGCTCTTGCTGTGCGGTTGGCTGCAGCACATCTCACTACAGATTCACAAGCAGGTGTGGAGGGGTGTGAGCTGCCCAGCGCACCAACACTGGCAACACACAGCTCCACGGCAGGCTGCCCTGCGTTATGAAGCGTCCCCACGTTAAGACTGTCAGACACACTCACCTTCCACGGCCTTCGAATCCCTTTGAAAAAGTCAGGCATCCACATGGGAAGGACAACAGCTTCCCGGAGCAACTTCTTCGCCTCCTCCAGATCTGCGATGTCATCCCTCGGAGAGAACAGTTGCATCTTACTCAGGGACACCTCTGATTTATGGCCACTGCCAATTACTTTAAATTTATTTACTTATAAAATTATCTTATAGTAAGGCTGTATTCTAACTCTTACTATTAAAAACGACCAGTGAAAACACACTGGGTCACTAATTAGAACACATTATGCAGTTAGCAAACTCTGTCAGCAACAAATGAAATGTCACGTCCCCTGTTGGATTCTGACAGAACTGTTGTTACAGACGAGGCATTATCGGGAGATCGATGGGGAGGAGAGAAGAGCCACACAAGCCGGTCTTATGACTTGTTTTCTTCTCTACTGTAACTCAGGACGCTCACCAGTGAATGCTAGGGTTCCGAGACACAATGTCCCTCTCCAGGGCTTCCACCAGATCCTTATCGTATCCAGCGCCGTCAAATTTGGGGATTTCACCATCACTTGCACCGTCTTGCATATTTTTCCTTCCCTGGAGGTATGGATAAAAAGGTTATGGTCAGCAACAAAATAACTTTGATATCACTAAGTTTTCAACACACAATGTGACTGTATGTGCGTGTGTATACATGCGTGTCCATGTGTTTATGTGTCTGTGTCTGCAGAGAGCAGGGACCAGGGAGGAAATCCAGAGCCTAGCATGCTGAGCAAGCACCCTAACGCTGAGCCCCCTTCCCAGCCCAGAGGCATCTCTTTAAAAATATTTTCTTCAGAAGGGTGTGGTGGCACACACTTTTAATCCTAGCACTCGGGAGGCAGAGGCAGGTGGATCTCTGTGAGTTCGAGGCCAGCTTGGTCTATACAGTGAGTTCCAGGACAGCCAGGGCTACATGGAGAAACTCTGTCTCGAAAAGCAATATATTTTTTCTTACTATTTAAAATAGTATCCTCTGGTTGCTTCGATGCCATCCTACCCAATTAATTCATCCCCAAGTAGACCATCCTCACATCTACGTTCTTGGAGACAGCTGCAGGTAGGACTTGGCCAACCTTCACTGGATCCAGCGGTGTGGAGAAGCCTGCCTCTGACTCACTGGACACAAAGTGTTGCCCTTCTGCTAGAAAACAGACAAGTGACATGCAAGAAGAAAATTCATTACTGTGCACTTGCCTTATGGCAGAATACCTCACACAGTATCTCACTTGACATGCCAGCCCAACATCACAGACTGCTTCTCCTTTTCTATGGATAAGAAAATGGGCCTTAGAAAAGCCAAGGAGCTAAATGCTTCTCAGCCTTTTGACTAAGTGTAGAGGCTAAGTCCGACTCGACTCACCAGTAAATTTTGGGCAGAAAATGTGGCTCAGGCCTTCCTGTCTTCCTAAAGCAACATGTTTCTATGGCCATCCCAGCTCACAGCTGACTAATTGCTTCATACTTCAGAACAAAGGCTCCAGGCAAGATGGAGCTGGGATTTTTCCTGCACTTCCAGAGCCTTCCTTTGCCACTGTAGGCCACCACCTGGGACTCAGTGGTCCCCTTCAGGACAGCTCTCTGGGCCCCATCACAGAACTGCTCATCATGGTATCCCACGCTGTAACATCCAAACGCCCTCTCATCTCTGCCGCCTCTTTCTTCTGCTCAGTACCTTCCAGGCTCATGCCCAGAGGACCTTGTTTCACTCATAGTATTAAGACCTAAGGAAATGTTTGATCTGCCTTAAATTCTTTTACTAATATTGTGTCTTAAAAGGAAAAAAGAATTCTAGGCTACCGCTCTATGAGCTCCTGGGCTCTGCCAGGATTCATTCAGTGCTGAGGAGGTGAATGTGGAAATTGCTCCACCTTCTCAGAGATTTCAACCACGGCAACAGCTTTAATGAGCAGAGCCGTGCCGTGTCCAGAGCATCGGCCCCTTTTCTGTCTGATCTAAAAGTGAAAGGCAGAGGGTCACGATGAGGAGACAGCAGACCACGATGGCCTTCTCAGGTTGTACTTCGGAGATAAACGGAGAGGCACAGGCAGTACCCACAGAGAACCAAATGGCTCCTTTGGCAGACGCTCTGGCCCTCTGAGGCACTAGGTGAAGAGCCAAACAGTGTTCTGGTGACCTGATGACGAAGATTGACTTCCATGGGCAGTCTAACAGTAGGGCTGGGCTGAACGCTTCGTAGGAGCCTTGCAGTTCAGATAGCACATATTAAAACCGACTCTTAAGGTAAGCAGACTTCTGGCACACTGACACAACCCGACCTCAGCCAATGTAAATCAAGCTCTGCCTCCGATCACATTTTACGACACGGCTACAAGCCACATTCAAGCCAATCCCTGGGAGCTCTGTGGTCATTTTAGAGTGTTCTAGAAACAAAGCAGCAACAGGCGTCAACAGAAACCAACCTATCTGGCTCCTAACAAGCCTTCGCAAGCCTTTGTAATTTGAGACTTGCCAAATTAAAATGAAGTTCAAATTTTCCTTTCACATATTGTCCACATAACAGGGAGACGTGACGCACACCAAGAGGAAGGAAATGCCGTCTTTGTCTCAAAGAAACAGGAATCATGGGATTCTAAGTAGCTGTGAGCAGTGATTATATAGCTGGTCTGATCACAAGTGTGGTTTCCGGGCAGGGGATGAAGATGCATCGCGTTGCCCTCACTGAGCATCTAGTCCAGTGGGGGAAAGCGAGTCATCAATGTGACTGAATGAAGAGCCTGGAGAAATGGGCAGCAGTTGAGTTTGGCCTTTATTAAAAAAAAAAAAAAAAAAAAAAAAACCAGCATGGAGTAGCATAATGTGACCTGCATTTTGGACGAGCCTCCCTGCTACCATGGGGAAGAATGCTGGGGTGGAGAGGAAGCACGGGGTTAAAGCCTTTCACTACCGAGGAGGAGAAGTGGTGTGAGAGCCTGAAGGTCCTGCTCAGTACATCCCCGCAGAGATGAACTCCCCCAGTGAGGGCCAAATCAAATCAAATCAAGATGGGGAAGAGAGAGAGCAGGAAACCTAGTGAAGCCAAAGTGAAATCATCAGTAAAAAAGGGCAGCAACTGTCCTCCTAACAAACGTAAATTAGAACGGGAGCAGGCAATATAAATACTGTGTGCCGGAGTGAGGCTGCCGACCAACTGCACACGTTAATGAAATGGACGGCTTTAAGCAATAAAACTATGACTACCACTTGGGACATCGTGACTTATACCTAATACTAGGCTGGAATGTCACAGGGTGATCTCGAAGTCTTTCCTTAGATTTGTGCACCCGTTGTTAAGGTCAGAATTAGCAAGAATTTGGTAGTACAAAGGCTGGCATACTTTTTTCATTAAAGCAAAATACTTAGCGTTTTACTAATTTCTCAATTATTCAAATCAAAACAACTTCCTTAAGAATCTTTTATGAGTAATGTCTAGCCATTCTATCTGAAGGAAAGGAGGCTCTAGGTGATGAATCAAGTATTTAAGCTGCAGCCAATGACTGGCACAGCCTGTCCCCAAATGCAAATAGTACCTGCATTTGCCTTTGCGGCTTCTCGCACTGTGGGACTAAGTGATTGAGGTCCCGTCAATTACTGGCTCTGGGCCCCGGGTGTTTTACGGAAACACTGTTGAATGAACTATATGGAGGAACGATGACCAGATGATAAATGGCTCACACGTCATGCCATTGGAGGAGGACTCCAGGAAACGTGTGCCACGTGAGCAGAGGGGACACTAGTGAGGCAACACCACCCACCAGCTGCTCTGTCACTGCGGAGGAAGAGCCGGGGCCGGTGTGAACACACGAGAGGTGGGTTTCAGGTCAGCACAGGATTTCCTAACAACAGCTCCTGTTCAACAAAGACACCGACTTTCTTGTCAGGCAGTGACAGTGTACAGTCAAGAACAGAACGTCTGGCTGAACTGGAGATGGCCTGCGTGCGGTCTGTTCTGTTGCTTTTCCCATGTCCAACTTACTCTTCTCTACTGCCTGGCTTCAGTGGCCAAAAACTAGTGCAAAATTTCTTGACCATTTCATTACTTTTTTCCTTCTATCTTTCCCTCCTTCCCTCCCCCCTCCCTCTTCCCTCCCCCCTCCCTCTCCCCTCCTCCCCTCCCCCTCCCTCTTTCTCTTGGTGCTAGGGATCAAACCCACGGCCTTACAAATGCTGGGTAAGCACTCAACACAGAACTACATTCTCAGCCTCAATATATCAATTATATTTTTAAAAATATTGTGTGTGTGTGTGTGTGTGTGTGTGTGTGTGTGTGTGTGTGTGTGTACATGCGTGCAGGTGCTTGAAGAAGCCAGAGACATCAGATCCTCCTGGAGCTGGAGTTGCCAAGCCCAGGTCCTCTAGGAGAGCAACATGTGCTTTTAACCTCTGAGTCATCGCTCAGTCCCATAGTCCCTTCTGTAAAATATGAATTTTGTGTCATCTTTTTCCTGTCGTTATTCGTCTCCCACTGTCGGGTTGGTTTAACAGCTAACATCCTCTCCGCTCTCTGTGTCAGTGTCCTGGGAACTTAGCGTGTATCAGCATATTCATTCTAAAAGAGGAATGAAGGAGGGATTCCTCCTTCCACCTCACAGACGAGAAAGCTGAAGGACACAATCCGTAGCCTGTCTGAGCATGAAGCGCAGCCTCGGCACTCCAGCTGCAGGCCAGCGCCTGCACTCAGCCTGTTTACGGGGCACACTGCTGTACTGGGGGCCGCTTCCAGCCCGCAGCGGAAGCAAACACAGGAAATGTTAGATGCCCCCAAACTGCACCACCATAGCCCACTGTTCCACAAAGTCAAGCAGGCTGATAAACACAAAACAGCGCTTACTGATCTGGGTGCTGTGCCCTGCACGGTCCTGATCTGGGTGCTGTGCCCTGCACGGTCCTGATCTGGGTGCTGTGCCCTGCACGGTCCCATCAAGACACAAGATCGTAACAACAAATCCCCAGCAAGCTGCGTGCTCACCAATGTGCACATTCTTTACACGGTATTTATGACCACGTTTAGCGTGCCACACTCGATTCTAGGCACAGAGAACACAGCAACGAAGCAAACAGATAGAGACCTCTGCCTTCCCTCACAAGGCTTAGGCTGAGGTTAGAGGCCACAGTCCACAAGTCACACTTAGTGAAGCAGTTAGGGTTAGAACATCCCGAGCAGACGTGTCAAGTGGTTGTGTTCACACGTTCCAAGAACAGGGGCACACAGAAGCACCCCAAGCAGTGGGCTGAGGGCACAATCAAAGGGGTAACAGCAGGCCTGCCGGCCGGGCCTTGTAGGCACTGGTGGGGACACTGGCCATCAGGCTAAGGGAAGGCAGGGGAAGGTTGTGAGCAGAGAACATATGTGAGCTGCGTCACAGGCTGCAGAGAGCAAACAGACCGGGGCAATGGCTTCCCTGGGTTCTGGCTTACACTTCTGTAGTGTACAGAATGGCTAGAATGAAAAAGGAGGAAAGAATGAAATATGGTTACTAAGATTTCACATTCAATTTTCCTATTTTAAAATACCACATTTAAACAAGAGCTCACAAACCCTTGGCAACTTGATAGCCTTGAAACTGGGAAAAATTTAGCTCAACAATATACAATCCTAAAATCTAGAGACTGGAGAATGCTCACGGAGCAAGGGTGCAATCCAGTAAGGAGCCCACCCTGAGGAAAACACACTGACGAGACACACCCTTACCATATCCTAAGAGCTCTTCTCTCACAGACCAAGACGATAATAAATCGGAAAAGAAAACCAATGTGGATTTGAAAAAGACAGTGCCAACGCCTACATATGTGCAGTTCAGCCACAGTTACAGAGATACAAATGTTGCAGGATTACACAAATGAAAACCCACAGTGCTACATATTAGCTGATGTGAGACTAAAAAATGGATGGCTGATTTAATGTCTGATGGCCAGAATAAGCCAGTTCTTAAAACACATCACTGATCAAAACAGAGCCAACACACATAGGAAGCGTTTTCAGTCCCTAAGTTATCAAGTACTTCTACAACGCACTTCAAGAGACAGCCCTGCTGACCGCTGGCAACAGTGGGGAGGCCTGCAGCTCGCATTCTGTCAGCTACAGTGCAAACCGCTAATTACACCCGCTCGCAAGACTATTTGGTGTGACCGCCCAACGGCTGGCGTACACACCTCCTATGAACCCACCATTCCGCCCCAGTGAACTCACTAAAAACAGATGCGCATACACAAAGAGGAAAAACAAAATCTACCCAAATTGGCACTATTCAATAGATGCAGACTAGACAACCCAAAAACCTACTAGCAAGGAAACAGATTTAACTGTACGGAACAGTGTGTGACTATGAGAATAACTTAAGTATCTGCAAAAGCACGGAGGAATGCCACAAGCGTACACTAATCCGAGAAAGGAAAGAAAAGAGTGAGAGAGAGAGAGAAGGTAAAAACAAAATTCCCAAGAACAGAGGGCTGCAAACCAGACAACTACTAACTGGGCACCAGAAGACAGAATGGGGGCTACTCTGGGCTTCCCAGGGGAGGGGCAGGGACTGGGGGCGAGCAGGACAGGACCATGGCACCCAACTTCCGAGGCACCGGTGTTCTTTCTTGACCTAGCATGGGCACGTTTATGGCAAGAAAGCTACAAGGGTTACTACAGAAACTGTTCCTTTTGGCCTTATGATAGACCATTATTAAATTTCCAAGAACTCCAAAAGCCAGTTGTAAAACACACTAAAAACCAAACCTCATAAACATATATATATATATATATATATATATATATATGTGTGTATATATATATATGTATATATGTATATATATGTGTATATATATGGGAAAAAGTAATACTTAAAATTTCCTCACCTCCTGATTACCACTGCCTGCGCTCTAGCAGCTTCTTAAATCTCTTATGTAGGGAATGACCCATCTCATGGAGACAGAGTGGAGTGAGATGCTGACCCTGTCATAGTGGAACCAACCACACCACAGAACTCAGCAAGCACTGTAAGCTCAGACTCGTTTTTGTTGCTGTTGACTGTCTACACTGTAGCTAGAGTTTTTCTCTCCGGGTCCTGCCAAACCCCGGCAGTCCCGCAGCCCACTTATAAAATGAACACACAGACGCTTATATTATTTAAACTGCTCAGCCATTAGCTCAGGCCTACCACTGACTAGCTCTTACACTTAACTCAGCCCATTTCTGTTAATCTATATGTTGCCATGTGTTTACATGATGCTCCCTGGACAGCAGGCTGGTGTCTCCTCCAGGCTTCCACCTCCCAGCCTCTCCTCTCTGTTTGTCCGGCCTATCCTATACTTCCTGCCTGGCTACTGGCCAATCAGCGTTTTATTTATTCACAACACTACACTTTCAAAAGTAAAGGTAAACATGTCAATGTGGAGTCAACTTAAAAGTACGCCACTGGAGGCTGGGGAGACAGTTCAGTGTGGCACAGACTAAAGCAAGAAGACCCGAGTACAGATGCCCAACACCCAGGGGAGAGCTGGGAATGGCAATTCCCAGAGGACCCCAGAGCTCGCCAGCCAGTCAGCCTAGCAAACTAGACCCTCTGGAGCAGGCTTTCTTTTGGGCCACCAACCAGCACCCAAATCATGACACGGAGACTTCTTATTAGTTACGAATGCTCAGCCTTAGCGTAGGCTTGTCCCACTAGCTCTTATAACTTAAATTAACCTGTTTCTCTTCATCTACGTTTTGCTTTGGGACTTTTTACCTTTATTCCATTCTGTATGCCCTACTCCATGGCTGGCCGGCCCTGGGCATTTTTTTTTTTTTTTTTTTTTTTTTTTTTTTTTTTTTTTGGTTTTTCGAGACAGGTTTTCTCTGTGTAGCTTTGTGCCTTTCCTGGATCTCACTCTGTAGCCCAGGCTGGCCTCGAACTCACAAAGATCTGCCTGGTTCTTCCTCCTGAGTGCTGGGATTAAAGGTGTGCGCCACCACCGCCCGGCCCTCATGTCTTCTTCTTGTTCCTAGATTCCTCCTATTTATTCTCCCTGTCCATCAGCCCTGCCCATCCCTTTACTGCCTAGCTATTGGCCATTCCCCTTTCTATTAGACCAATCAGGTGCCTTAGGCAGGCAAAACAACACATCGTTAAACAAATCCAACACAAACAAATGCAACACACCTTTACATAGTTAAATAATATTCCACACAACCCTCCCTCAAAAGATAAGGTAAAGAATGACAGAGACACCTGGTGTCAGCCTCTGACTGCCACACACATCTGCACTGGCCTCCACACACATCTGCACTGGCCTCCACACACATCTGCACTGGCCTCCACACACATCTGCACTGGCCTCCACACATCTGCACTGGCCTCCACACACATCTGCACTGGCCTCCACACACATCTGCACTGGCCTCCACACATCTGCACTGGCCTCCACACACATCTGCACTGGCCTCCACACACATCTGCACTGGCCTCCACACACATCTGCACTGGCCTCCACACACATCTGCACTGGCCTCCACACACATCTGCACTGACCTCCACACACATCTGCACTGACCTCCACACATCTGCACTGGCCTCCACACACATCTGCACTGGCCTCCACACACATCTGCACTGGCCTCCACACACATCTGCACTGGCCTCCACACACATCTGCACTGGCCTCCACACATCTGCACTGGCCTCCACACATCTGCACTGGCCTCCACACACATCTGTACTGGCCTCCACACATCTGCACTGGCCTCCACACATCTGCACTGGCCTCCACACATCTGCACTGGCCTCCACACACATCTGCACTGGCCTCCACACATCTGCACTGGCCTCCACACATCTGCACTGGCCTCCACACACATACACACTGGTGTTCACACACATCTGCACTGGCCTCCACACACATCTGCACTGGCCTCCACACACATCTGTACTGGCCTCCACACATCTGCACTGGCCTCCACACATCTGCACTGGCCTCCACACATCTGCACTGGCCTCCACACATCTGCACTGGCCTCCACACACATCTGTACTGGCCTCCACACATCTGCACTGGCCTCCACACATCTGCACTGGCCTCCACACACATCTGCACTGGCCTCCACACATCTGCACTGGCCTCCACACATCTGCACTGGCCTCCACACACATACACACTGGTGTTCACACACATCTGCACTGGCCTCCACACACATCTGCACTGGCCTCCACACACATCTGTACCGGCCTCCACACACATCTGCACTGACCTCCACACATCTGCACTGACCTCCACACACATACGCACTGGTGTTCACATGCACAGGCACATATACCTAGACAAACACACATACATATATGCATACACCACACACACACAAGCACACATACACATATGCCATTTCTGTTGTTTTTAATTAAAAAAACCACAAAAAATGAGTATTCTTCCAATATTTGAAAATTATCCTATTTGTCAATGTTGCCCAAGTTGTGGATGAATGAGTAAAATTCCAAGATGCTTTCTTTTTCATGGCTTTACTACCATCTTACTGATGAAAACAAATTATCAACCAACGTTCACATCTATACTACATTCCTCTATCAATGCAATCACAGGTCAAACGGAGATATGAGCGTGGGCCTGAATCAGTGAAAGCATTCTATGCAGTCCATAGGGAGCACTGGACAATTGCTATTTCTAAATTATGGGCATATAGTTGCATATGCCTTATGTCGATCAGATCTGTAATAGACTCACATGTGAATGTATGTGCATGAATTACATGTGAACATATATTTTTTCCAGAAAAGTAATTCTTAAACACACATCAGCACCCCATGTGAGATGGTCATTCATAAAATAACAACTATGGTTCATGCACCCTCTTACGTCACTGTTCATTTGTGCAGCTGTCAATCAGCAGGCATCAACAGACTACCCCAGTCTTGTTTCCCACATCTCCTCATTCCTGTGTCTCGAAGCCAAGCATGAGAAGGAAAGCGTTCGCCATGGCCATTTGCCATATCTGATGTGATGAGACAATGCACTGCAGGCCGAATAACCGACCAGTGAGTCCAGTGAGTGAACTTGCCCTCTGCTTAGAGTCACATGTAGCCAGAATAATGGGATCATGAAGGACACTGCTCATTAACCACAGATTAGTTAAGCCAATACGGCTAGCCTAACACATTTGAGAATCAGTGTTTTCTAACAAATTTATTTTTATTATAATATAAAAACATTCCTTCTACTCCCTCATATCTACTTTCAGTATATCCTTTCTAATTTTAAAAAAGCATTTGTTATTTCTACATAAATCTCTGATTCTCAAATATTGTTAAGATATAACTCATGGTCAATTAACTCTCGGTGAAAACAACCAATGTTCCTCTATCTCATGACTAAAGCTACACATCCTTTTCAATAGAATTCAGGTTAAAGGGGGCAACTGATATTTCTCAGCATACTTCTATGTTGACTCAAGCTTAAATGACAGAACAGTCAATTCAATTTTCTGTGGGCTATAGTCTGCACATACAGTCTTCCAAATGTCACATCAAAACCCGGCCCCAGTACACTGCCATTAGGAGGTGGGGCCTTGTAGAGGCCGTCAGCAGACTCTGCCTGAGGTCCCACTGCTTATAAAATGACCTGGTGTTTCAGCATCAGCCCAAACAGACTGAGACACCTGGTGCATTCAAACAATGCTCACAGCCACTCCTGCCAGCAGTGACAGCCAGCCAGATGTCAGTCGGAGGTCCTTTTCTAAGACAAAGTCTCACTACACAGCCCAATGGCACCAAACACACGACCATCCCGTCTCAGCCTTCTGAGTGCTGGCATATAGCCAGGTACCCTTTATTAGCTTATATTCCTGACTACACAAAGTGCACACCTAGGGGAAATGTACTAAATAAATTAAGGTGCACACTGCCATTCAGACACCCCTGTGGCCTTCAGGATTAAAAAAAAAAAAAAACCAACAATAACAACAAACCATGGCCTCGACAAGCAAGCATTGTGCACAATGGCTGGTGCTTACTTAACAACAGCGCTTTAAGCTCAGACCGCATCTGAAGCCTACCAGAAGTTTTAAAAGAAGTGGGGAAAAGATGTAATCTCACAAAATTTACCAGAATTTTTTTATAAAAAAAAAAAGAGAGAGAGAGAGAGAGAGAGACACTTTGACAGTACTCACATCATGATTTACAACTCAGGTGCACAGTCCCGACCCTGTGAAGCCCAGTCCCACAGTCCCAGTCTCTTCCGGCTGTGCTCACAGACGGAATCGAAGAGCACCCAGCACCCAGTTCAACACCAGAGTTGTGGCACTCAGGGCGAGCACTGCTCCCACTGCTGCCGTGTGCCCGTCTATCAATCAACCCTACACACGAGCTAAGAGACCAGGAACCCTTCCCAAGACTGACCATAAATTCCTTCACCTGCCGAGCCATTTCATGGGCCCAAATAAATTCCTCTTATCCTCATTTTTTATACCTATGAAGCTAAGTGTCTGGAATATAGAAGGCTCTCAGAATTCTATACACAAAGTCATAAAACTACTAGATTAGAGAATACACAAGCATGTGTATACAACTAATTTTGTTTTGTTTATTTTTGTGGCAGGGCCTCAAGTTACTATGTAGACCAGGCTGGCTTGAACTCATAGAGATCCGCCTGCCTCTGCATCCCGAATGCTGGATTAAAGGCGTGCGCTGCCACACTGTGCCTACACCTGGGCTCTTAATGGAGAGACAGGTAGGGACCAACAGGAAGGAACAGAAAGCAGATCAGCTCCGGGCCCTTCACCTGCTCATCACAAGTGTGCTGTAAACAGCTTTGTCAGAAAACAGGCCATCAGGCCACGAGGCCAAACTGCTTACCAAGTGGGAGCTCCTGTAACTAAATGTTTATATACTTACCTAACTAAGTATTTTCAAGGTAATTACTGTCTTTATTATGGGCAATACAGTCTGGTTTTTCCTGGACTATTTTATTGCATCTTTTCAAGCCTGTTGCAACATACAAACCAAATGTTTTTAAAAGGAAGTCTCTAATACCCTCTTCATTTTCAAATCAGCCTTGTCTAGGAACCAGTCTCTGCTAACTTCTGGGTGGCTATGGTAGTCAGATCAGAGACAACTACACCTTTCATGCCATCGTGACACTTCCGTGTTTGGTTTTTAATAGTCGTTCCTTTCATCTCTACGGTGACTCACAGTACCTCTTCTACCTCAGCAGCTGCAGAAATAAGAAGGGCTGATTTGCAGTGATGGTCTGAGTACTTAACATGTCAGTGAGAGGGTAGGCCTTGGAGATTTATTCTGAAACACTACAAATGAAAGCCATTTACAGCCTCCAGAGGAACACATCTGCCATCAACAACTGTCACTTGGTCGCCTTGTCCTCGGTTTACGAGTCACACTTAGAACCCGAGATCTATTCAGTTGTGGATTTCTTTCCTCAAATCCAATCTAGACTGTACCAGTGAGTGGGGGGAGGGGAGGGGAGGTCTCCAGATTCCAGCCCTCGATCTGAGAGGACTGGAGCTCCCTGCACCTTAGTTTCGTACTCTGAAAAGTGGAGAGGGGCTGTCTCATGAATTCATGATTCATGAATGGCGCCAGAGCCGTCCAGCAACCCACAGCCAAGGTTACTCCTGGTCTTTCTCTCTCTCTTGGGTGATGCTGCTGCAAAAGGTCCACTTTACTAAGTGCATCTATACGTGTGCGCGCAGCGAGCAGTATGTGTGTGTACTTTACTAAATACCTCTGTACCTATGTGCACATTTACTTTACTATTGAAAGATAATCCTTTTGTACACTGTGAAGATGGGTCTCGACCTAAGGCGCCTTCTGACTGGTTTAATAAAGAGCTGAATGACCAATAGCTAGGCAGGAGAGGATAGGCAGGATTTCCAGGGAGAGAGAGGAACTTGGGAAGAATCTGAGGTGTGTAGATTAAGCCATTGAGACTCAGAGTTGGACATACAGTATGGAGGAGAGGTAACGAGCCACGTGGCAGAACATAGATTAATATAAATGGGTTCATTTAAGTTATAAGAGCTAGTTGGGAACAAGCCTAAGCTAAGGCCAAGCATCCATAATTAATTAGAGGTCTCCATGTCTTTATTTGGGAACTGGAGGTCCACCGACACTTGACTAAATACATCTGCAACATCTGTGAGTGTGTGTGCAAATTCAACACCGATCACAACATCCCCCAGAGCCCGGCCGCACGGCCTGAACCACGGGGTCTTGCCTTGTCGTCTCTCCCTCTCGCTCTGCAGTCCTTGTCCCGACTCGCAGGTTTGTCGCTCTTGGATATCGGGTGCGCTCGGCCCACCAGTCCGCGGGCGCCTGCTCCCGAGTCTTTCCTCAGAGGCCTCACTTCTCGGTTGGGACGTCTGATCTGAGGCGGAGCTCTAACAAAGGAGAGACAGTAAAATAAAAGCTAATCAAGGACAAGTACGTCGGCAGCACCTCACTCAAGAAGCTGTCCGTTTTCCCTAAGGTACAACGGCTGATACAATCACTAAACAGAGGGACACACATGGAGCGATTACTCTGCCAAGAGCAACTGTCCATCACCAACAGAGGTAACACAGCCTGCGGCCGCCTGTCCACCTCAGCAGCCCGACTCCACCGACGGTCTTAGATCAAGAATAGTTAACTTCGACAAAATCACAACCTTCTCGTTAAAGGACGGCATTTAAAACCCAACTCCTTGCATAGTTTCAATGCTTTCTTTTTACAGCCAAGATGACTTTCTCCACTTAGCTGGAAAGGTCAGCATTTCACTAAGCACACTTCCAATGGCAGGGCTCGGCCCTGACGCGGTCTTACAAACAAAGCGTTTCTGTGGGAAACACTACCCAGGCCCCCGGCCCCCAGGTGTGATCAGTCACGTCAGTGAGTCCAGATGTGAGTCAGTGAGTCCAGATGTGAAGCCACCGTGTCCCAGCAGCAGGCTTTGCCAGTACAGGGCAGCTTCCCCGTCCAACCCTGAGCCTCCCAGGCTCTCAGCACAGCCGGGTGTGGACTCTCTGGGTGGAGACTTGGTCACTTCCTAGCTCCTCCCTCTTTCTCAAACCACCCCTCCCTCGGTTCCCTCCCTCGGTTCCATGCCTTTCTCCCGCTCGCTCAGTGGCCACACTGCCATCTGTGGCCGATCCCTGGGTGCAGCTGCTTTTTCCCTCACACTACATTCACTGTCCCAGCTCTAGGCTCGTGGGCTGGGTGTGAGTTTAACGCTCTTCCCTTTTCCTAATGTCTCCTCCATCAGCACATGGTGATTGTACACGCTGTGGACTTCATTAAGACATCCCCACACAGGTACATAATGTACTTCAATCACACTCTTCAATCACACTCAGCCCTCATTAACTACCCACTCCCACTAACCCCTTTTCTCTTCCAGACTAGTTCCTCTCCTCCTCCCCCTCTCCCATTGTGTGTGTGTGTGTGTGTGTGTCCCAATAAAGAGTTTCATTAGGGTTGGTCGCAGGACCATGTGCACCCGACCAATGACCGCACCACTGAAAAGGTCCCTCCTTCCCCATTAACTCAGGGAAGAGGGGGGCCCTAGGAGCACCCCCTTCCATGACGGAGTGCCCACAGGTCAATCTTGTGAAATCTCGTGCACATAATCCCAGCTGCTATGAGTTCAAGGGCACAAGAAGCCATGGCCCGCCTGGAAGTGAGCACTCCATAGTGCTCCCACCTTCCTCCAGCTCTTACATCCTTGCCACCCCTTTGTCCGCAATGTACCTGCAGGCTTGGGGTTCAATTCACCTGCTCACCAGAGCTGCCTTCTGGCATCCTAGAAGGGAGCACGATGACAGTGAATTTGACAAGAGGAAAATGGACAACGCTCCGTCCCCTCAGGGAAATGGCGAAGTCCTGTGATATTACAGTTCTTCTGCAGTGCTACGGTTTAATGTAAAGTGATTCCCATGGGTTCCTGGGCTCACTAGGTCTCTGGTTAGTGGAACAGCTTTGGAGGTTGTGAACCTTTAAGAAGTGAGGCCTGGCTGATGGCGTGGGTGGCTGGGGTAGCTCTGTGCCATCTCTGTTTCTTGATGAAGAGCCACCTCACACTTCTGCCTACCTGCCTTCCTCCCTCTGCCATGCCTTCACTTTCATGCTGAAGCAAAATCCCCAGAAACTCGAGTCAAAATAAGCCTGTCCTCGTTAGGATTTTGTCAAAAGTAACCGCTGCAGAAAGCATATTCATAGCCAGGCGGCAGTGGTGCACGCCTTTAATCCCAGCACTCTGGGAAGCAGAGCCAGGCTGATCTCTGTGAGTTCGAGGCCAGCCTGGGCTACAAAGCGAGTTCCAGGAAGGGCGCAAAGCTACACAGAGAAACCCTGTCTTGAAAAACCAAAAAAAAAAACAAAAACAAAGCATATTTGTCAGAATCTGCTAAGAATGAGAATGCTGCTGAGAGCCGCACAGACGTCTACTGGGCGACTCCCACGGACATCTCACTCCCCAGAGTGTAGTCCGGTTCCTCATTCATTGACCAGCCATTTTTAGCATACCCCTAGTGACACCGCTGGCCCCACGAGAAGACAGAGATAAGGAAACAAGAGTGTGACAAGGTCCACTGGGGAAGAGTTCACAGCAACATGGCCAGAAAGACTCTTTGGAAATGGAAGTTGTACCACATTATTGGTCCTAGGGCATTCTTAGTCACTTAAGCGTTCTGTCAATGAAATAAAAACGTGAAGAGACCAGTGAAGAAGAGGACCTAATAATAATAAATTGCTGTTTGGAGTCCTGCAGGTCTGGGGATGCAGCTCAGTGGCAGAATGCTTGCCCAGCATGCACCAAGCCCTGGACCAACGTCTGGCACAGAAAATAAAACAAAAGGTCAAGCCTCTTAGTACCTCGAAGCAATCCTTCTGTTGTTGTTTGGGAGAGAGGAGGCCTGCTTTACTTAGGTTTTCTTCTGTTTTGAGGAAGAGACAGACAGTGGTCGGGTGCAGTTATGCTTTAGTATCTGTGGATCCATGCATGCAGAACTGTCCTTCCTGCCTCAGTCAAGGGCATCGGCAAGGGACCAATGGAGACGACGACCCCTCCGCTCAGCACGCCTGGGGTCCCTCCCGCTGCCAGCAGCTGCATAAATGACTGTCGTTTGGTCCAGCCATCTAGACTGGACTCCGGCATGAAGCCTCTGCTCCCCTGCAGCAAGGCCAGCCCTTGCAGCTGCATGCAGGCTCTCTGCAGTTGCTGGACTTGCCATGAATCCCGAGACAGTCCTGACTCTCGGCTTGCTACTGAGCAGCTGCTCCGAAGCCCTACACAGTCCACTCTGTGCACACATCTGGCTTGGTAAGCCATGTCCTAAGATTCCTTCTAGGCTGGTCACAGGCTGCCTTCCAAGGGCTGCCCTGGGCTTGTCCTGCCGGGCACTGTTCTGAATGACGTGCTCAACACGCTGTAGGTGGCGTCTGTGGCCAGTCCCCGTCCAGTGGGAAGTGTGCATGTGCTCTCTCTGTGTAACAGACTCCGTCCCTGTCCCAAAGGACACCCTTGATCCCGTGCTGTACTCCTCTGTTCATCGCCACATCGCTGCACAGTGTCTGCTCACTGTGGGGCTCTGTGACGGCTTCCAGGCTGTGTAGCAACAGACTTATGAGGCTTCTTTAAAAAGAGGCCTGAGTGGGTCTGCGCAGCACTGACCTCAGCCCTGATGTCAAACAGAGACGGACGCTGCACTGGCATGCAGCTGTTCAAACACAGAGAGCCACCAGCCGTCACCAGAGCATGAGGACTAAATACCAGCCTCGGGTTCTGCACTCAACTACCGTTGAGAGCAACGGAAGAGACAGGTGTTCGGAAACAAAACGGACAGTCCCCCCCCAATAGAGACTTCACTGTGAGAGCCACGCTATACACATCAGCAAGGACAGAAGGGAAGCGGAGATGAACAAGGACAGAGAGCTGTGAACGGCTCTGCACACTCCTTCAAGAAAGGCTTCTGGAACGCCCACGCTGTGCCTGCGCACGCACGTGGTGCTGGGGAGGCAGCAGGGAGCAAGCCCAAGGCCCCAGTTCTTCAGTCACGTGACTCGAGGCCCTCTGGCAGCAGTTTGTACAAAAGGATAAAGTCTAAGTTGGACTCATCTGATAAAGCCTGTGGAGGGTCAGGTGGGAGCTGCCAGCCGGTCCGCACCCCTGCTGTGCGGGGGGTGCCCTGTACTCTCCACTTTACTTCATTCCCACAAGCCCCCCGTGGGGCAACTGCCCTGCTGATCTCAGTCACAGAGGAGGAAAGTGAGGGGAGCTGGCTAGCTTGTCCTCGGGGCCACTGTGGGGCAGAGCTAAGAAGAAACACCCACCCCCACCCCCAGGCACAGCTAGTCTGTGCAAGGGCAGCAGCCTTCCTAGAGCAGAGGCTGCTGTGTGGCAAGGACCTCACTCTTGCTGTCAGCATCCAGAGGGTACCACTGAGGTCAAGATGAAGCATCAGGAAGAGCCCAGGGGCGGGGACTAGAGACAAGGGAGGACATGAGAGAAGAGGCCGCAGTCACAACAGGAAGAAGAGCAGCAGAGCCGCGTGAAAGCCACAGCAGCTAAAACAGGAAAGAGTTCCCACAGAGCTGGGACACAGCAAGTGTCACAAGGTGAGAGTGAGTCCAGAGGGAGTGGGCGGCGTGTACACTAGTGAGCAGAGGGAGTGGGCGGCGTGTCCACTAGTGAGCAGAGGGAGTGGGCGGCGTGTACACTAGTGAGTCCAGAGGGAGTGGGCGGCGTGTCCACTAGTGAGCAGAGGGAGTGGGCGGCGTGTTCACTAACTGGTGAGTTGCTCAGTGCAGTCAAGAGCTCAGCCCCGGGCTCAGTGACTGGGGACGTCGACTCCTAGGAACGGAGGAGAAGGGCAGGCAGGTCATCCCAACAGCAGACAGCAGCTTGCCAGGAAAAGGCCAGCCAGGCAGGGAGTCTTCGGGCCAACGTGCTGCGTGTCTGTCACTCTGAGGGCGCTGTCCTGTCCTCCTCCTCCATTTGTCTCTATAACGTCTACTTTCAGTTGCCTTTTCCAAAACAGAAACACCAGGCGTAGGGGCTGGAGACAGGGCTCAGTGGTTAGAGAACAGAACGGCTGCTCTTGTGGATGACCTGGGTTCGGCTCCCAGCACCCACGTGGAGGTCCTGATGCCCTCTTCTCGCCTCCTTAGGCACAGGCATGCACGTGGTGCACAGATGGACAAGCAGGCAAAGTATTCACAAACATAAAATAAATCTTAAAACAAAAAATTTAGGCACTCACGGTAGTAAATACCTAGAATTCCGCAATCCAAATTCAAGCGGCTACTGCATTTTGTAGCAGGAGACAGATGTTCCTACAGAAAGCTTATGTAAGAGGCACAGGGAAACCAGAGAGATCAAGAACAAGGCCCAACAGCATGCCCTCCCCCGTGGACACCCGGCCCCCTTCACACAGCCTTTCCTGCCGTGACCTTCCTGTGCAGGACAACCGTCAACCTGCAGGAGGGGCCGCTTCTCTACACCCCACCTGCTCCAACTGAGCCTTCTGGCCCCACGGCTGCACCAGCTCCGCGGCTGCATCAGCACCGCTGCACCACCAGCACCGCTGCACCACCAGCACCGCTGCATCACCAGCACCACTGCACCATCAGCACTACTGCATCACCAGCACCACTGCATCAGCACCACTGCACCACCAGCACCACTGCATCACCAGCACCACTGCATCACCAGCACCACTGCATCAACAGCACCACTGCATCACCAGCACCGCTGCATCACCAGCACCGCTGTACCACCAGCATCGCTGCATCACCAGCACCGCTGCATCACCAGCACCACTGCACCATCAGCACCACTGCATCAGCACCGCTGCACCACCAGCACCGCTGCATCACCAGCACCACTGCATCACCAGCACCACTGCATCAACAGCACCACTGCATCAACAGCACCACTGCACCACCAGCACCACTGCATCACCAGCACCGCTGCACCACCAGCATCGCTGCATCAGCACTGCTGCATCACCAGCACCACTGCATCACCAGCACCGCTGCATCAGCACCGCTGCACCACCAGCACCACTGCATCACCAGCACCACTGCATCACCAGCACCGCTGCACCACCAGCACCACTGCATCACCAGCACCACTGCATCAACAGCACCACTGCATCACCAGCACCACTGCACCACCAGCACCACTGCATCACCAGCACCGCTGCACCACCAGCATCGCTGCATCAGCACTGCTGCATCACCAGCACCGCTGCATCAGCACCGCTGCACCACCAGCACCACTGCATCACCAGCACCACTGCATCACCAGCACTGCTGCATCAGCACCGCTGCACCACCAGCACCACTGCATCACCAGCACCGCTGCACCACCAGCACCACTGCACCACCAGCACAACTGCATCAGCACCACTGCATCACCAGCACCGCTGCATCACCAGCACCACTGCATCACCAGCACCGCTGCATCATCAGCACCACTGCATCACCAGCACCACTGCTCCTGAGACCCGAGGGGTACTGGCCCTGCAGCAGTGCTTCTCATTGTCTCCGCTGCAGCCTCCAGGACAGCACTCCAGGCAGCACAGGCACCTACCTACCCTCTCCCTGTAAATAACTAACACCCCCCCCACCCCCGCAGTGGGACGGCTGCGTCCACCTGACCCGGCTGTCACTCTCTGCCATCCACTCTCACTGCGCACGAGTGGTACAAGCCTGGAATCTCAGACCCGGAACAACGAGACAGGCAGACCATGAGTTTGAGACCAGCCCAGGCTTCACAGCAGATCATGTTTCAAATACCCAAATAAAGTGTTAGGATGCGTGTTTTTGAAGATGTGCACTGAGCTGCGGGTGAGCTCGTGCTGATTCTCAGCCTTTGAATTAACTGGGCTTTTGTTTTGTTTTGTCTTGAATGAATTCCATCTGGTTCCCAGCCCTGGTCCTAGAGTGGCTGTGTTCCTGGGAGGTTGTGAAGTGAAATCATAAGCCAGGTGAAGAACTCAGTGAATGTCATTGATTATTGAGACAAATCACCCCTCCCCCTACATTCTCCTGACAATCTGAAATCAAAGGCCACCCCCTATTCCAGGAAACAACAGAACTGCAGAATGTTAAGGAAATGGCACCAGTGTCAGGGAGCAGCCTACTGCCTCTTATGAAGAACAACCTTAGATGTCTGTCCACCTCGCTGACACTCTCGGGTAACCTCCATTATTCTCCTCGTCTGTTCCTACCTCTAACTCCTCGTCAACAGCTCCGTCTAGATACTCAGTTTCTAGACCCAGTTTTCTTTCATCCTCACTATCTCATTAGTCACCAAGTTTAATCCATTTCACCCAGTATGCTCTCATCCCACCTACAAGACCAAATTCTTCCAGGGCAGGGGCCAGATCCATCCAATGTGCACCAGACCTGGTGCAGAGCTGGGCGGGTAAGAGATGCCCGTACCCTGAGGCCAAACTCTGGGGGTTAGTTATTGCCACGATAACGCCTGGCATGCGGTGAGCATTTACAAAGCACGGGGCAGGTGGGTCCCACAGCCCTCCTCTTCCCCGGGTTTGACGCGGGAGGGTGACTGGACCAGTGCTGCTGCGAACGGCCTCTCCCACGCCTCATGCAGGAATCAACTGAGTCAGAGCAGAGGTGAAGGACACACCAACAGGAAACTTAGCTTCCTCTCTCGGTACTCGGTACTCGGTACTCGGTACTCGACTGTGGCCTTAACTGAACCTTTTCATTATTAAATGAGCTTTTGTTTTGTTTTGAATGCTGACAGTTACTTAAGCTAGCAGGGAACCCAGGGAAACATGCTAACAGCCTTAACGTTAAATCTCTAAGAACCTGGGCAGGGACTTAAAACTGGTCTCCTAAGTGTACACGGAGAAACACTGTACCATCTCCCCAAGCTCATGCACACGCACACACACACACACACACACACACACACGCACACGCACCTACACGCACACACACGCACACACACGCACGCACACGCACACACGCACACGCATGCACACACACACACACGCGCACACGCACGCACACGCACGCACACACACGCACACACGCGCACACGCACGCACACACATGCACACACGCGCACACAAACACGCCAGAGGTCAAGTGTATTCCTCAAGGGATCACTGATCTTGGAGCTCACTGACTGAGCTAGGCTAGCTGGCCAATGAGACCCAGGGCTCTTCCTGTCTCTGCCTCCCAGCACTAAGATTATAGGTACTTCTTCCTCGTGGCCAGCTTTTATGTGGTGCTGGGGATCCAATCTCATGTTGTCATCCTTACAAAGCTAGCCCTTTACACAACGGGCTCTCTCCCCAGCCCCTCCCTCTAGGTCTTGATGAAATCGCATTAGAAGGTCTATTAGGGCTTTAATCACAAAATTACCTATACAGAACAAGCTGAATGATTAACTTCAGATTCACATATACAATCTCACTTGCCCTTCCCCCACAAGGCATGATTGGTTAAAATCTACCACACACCAATAGTACCTCAAAAAGTAAAAAAAAAGGGCCTAAGAGACAGCTCAGCAGTTAAGAGCACTCACTGGCTGCTACTGTAGAGGACCTGGGTTCGCTTCCCAGCACCCACATGGTGGCTTACAACAGTCTTTAACTCTAGGTCCAGAGGATCCAATGCTCTCTTGTGGCTTCTGAAGGCACTGCACACATGTGATCAAGAGGTACACAGACATACATTCAGGCAAAACACCCATATACATGCAATAGAAATAAATACTTTAAAAATTAAAAATAGAACCACTATATGATCTAGTAATCCCACTTGTGAATACATATCTAAGTAAAACTCAATGGGGGTGTTGAAGAGGCATCTGCATTCTTGTGTCTGTTTCAACCCTATTCATAGCAGCAAGACATGGAAATAACTTAGATGAGTGGTTTAAAGAAAATGTGAGCTGTTATCCAGCTTTAAAGAAGAGAGTTCTTTTATTTGCAAAAAAAAAAAAAAAATAGATGAACCTAGAGGACACTATGCTAAGTGAAATAAACACCTGCCGAAAGACAAATAATGGGACCTTACTTACATATGCCATCCCAAACAGTCAGACCACAGAACTAGAGAAGAGAATGGTAGTTCCCAAGGGCTGATGTGAAGGGAACAGGCCTTCTCAGGCCATTTGTGCCACTGAACAGACTACCGAAGACCGAGTAATTCAGAATGAGCAGAAACGGCTTTCCTCACATCTGGATGCTGAGAAGTCTAAGTCTGAGGAACCCACACATGCAAGGACATTGGTGTGGCATGGTTCCATGATGGAAGGTACTCCACCTTCTGGGTTAACAGCACTCATCCATCCTGGGCCCCACCCTCAGGACCCAATCCCTCTTTAGAGATCCAGCCTCCCAGGACTGCTGCCCAGGGGAATAAGCTGCCAATCCATGAGCACTGCAGGCACTCAGACCACAGCACAGGCCGACATTGTCACAGTGAAGCTCTAGTCATCTGAGGATTAATTCTGGACATCTAGCATACACGAAGGTGACCACAGCTAACCATCTGTACTATATACTTGAAATCTGCTAAGGCAGATCTTGTGTTCTCACTACAAAAAGAAAAAAAAAAGGCAAATTATATGAGGTGAGGTGAGTTTAATTGCAGTCATTATTTTCACAGTCTAATCCAATCAATAAGCTGTATATCTTTAATACAAATTCTACTTCAGTAAGGCTAGAGGAAGATCTGCCATATTTACTTTTTAAGATGAGCAGAGAATACTGAAGGGCGAGAGCACTGGTCTGAGGGCAACACCTGCTGTGTCAGCAGGAGGACTTGAGCGTGAATTCCATGCACGCTGTTGTGTGTGGTTCCACGAGTGCCTGAGACTGCAGTCGTGCGGGTAACTGAGACAGGAGCATCATTGGGGCTTGCTGGCCTCGGCCCAGTCCCAGCTTCGGGAAGGACCTTGTCTCAAAGGAATAAGGCAGAGTGACAGAGCAGTGTCCTAGTCTCATCTCTGTAATGGTACACACACACACATTCACATGCACACTCACACACACACACAAACAGAGACATTCACATGCACACACACACACACTCATGCACAAGCACACACCACTCACACATATACACAAAAAAGAAAGAAAACGTATTTTATTGACTAGATGCTACACCAAGTATTGTTCCAGCTACAGACAACCTTAGATTCAGTCTGAGGCCTCACAAGGAGAGATCACCTTGTTAAAGAGAGCTTACTAAGCCTAGACGTAAAAGATTGTCAAAATCGTTTCGCTAACATAAGAAACCTACTCACAAAGGACACAATCGGAAGCTCACTTCTTCCGAGTTTAACTCTACTCTAGCCTTGACCTCCCATCACGAACCATTTTCACAGCTCAATTTTCTCAAATTTAAGGCAGTGTATCTAATTTATTCAAAAGATTGCTTTGATTTGTCTAACAGCTGCTGGTGATTTAAAACATGATCGTGATTAAACTCAGCAAATCCACGACACATAAAGTCTAACTTTAAAAAACACAGCAAAACCACTGAGAGCAGCCGCAGAGTACACACAGCTGTGACGTCGAACTGGAAGACGGAGAGGAATTCTGGACTACAGTTCCATAAACCGAACCAGACAGAAGTACAGACAGGCTGGCCACATTAGCAGCCAAGGCCAAGCACATCCACTTCATCTCTGAAAGGCTTTGTAGGAAAACAGTAAATTACATTTCTCTATTGACTAAAATAATAATTTCAGTGTGATGCTCCCACAGGGATATGTCTTAATTATATTTAAATTATTAATGTTTATTTCATTAAGCATTTTCAATTTCTTTATTCTAACACCACTAGTGAGAATTTAACAAGCAGATATTAGGACACAGACTATATATCAAAATGCAGCCACAAACGCCACTGGATGTATGTGCTGAAGTCACAGACCAAAGTGGAGACAAAGGAGACCGCTGGCACCGAGGAGGTCTGGGTTCGAGTCCTGACTTTGGAAAAAAACAAGTTTAGCCTCACTCTCACTGTCTGGACACCAGGGTCTCAGCACTAAATCAGCATGCCAGAACAGTCCGTACTTGGTAGGGTCACTGGAGGACTTACATAAGAGACCGCTTAGAAACAGCAAGTGACCAGTGGTTACTAGTGGCCCCTTCCCCTGAAACGAACACCAGCTTCCTGGATCGCCAACCCTGAGAACTCAGCATTTTCTCTGCTGGGGTTACCCAACATGGTCCAGAAAACCAAAGATTTCTGCAGATTTTCAAGGAGAAAATACAATTACTTGAGGTTTTCTGAATGAGATAGTTGTGAATCATGTCAGTCTTTCATTATGTATCTGAAAGAATACCGTAGTTCTTTTTTTCAAAGCCGACCACTGATTCTAACTTAGTTCCTGTTGGCCATCACCACTGAATTCTGTTATTTAACCCTGTGAGATGGAGACTCCCCCACAGCAGAGACCCTGGAATCAGTGCGCAGAGCAGTTCAATAACTACAGCTGCAGAGCAAGTGGCCATCAGCCCGCAGCTCAGACCCAGGGCCTTTAAAGAACTTGTCAGCCAGGCATTATCTCCAGGTGCAATTGTTTGTTTCAAGACTTGAAGACAAAGAATTTTTAAAGGTGAAAAACAGTGTTCAGTCCCAGCTTCCCGTGGCCTTTAACTGAGAGTACACGATTACCTGATTGCCCTTGCATCCTCTCAATGCACCAGACTGGGTTTCTTCAGTGATGTGTGCCTTACATACACATCACTAAAGCATTCTCCACCGTGGCAGGCCATTGTTGCTTACAGGCAGAACCTGTTCCTAAAGTCTTAAATTATGACCCGCATTACACACACACACACACACACACACACACACACACACACACACACTCACCATAACCCACAACCTCTTGAGCTGGCCTGTGTTTTCAGGTGTGTTACAGTCTGAATGTCCCCACTGGTTCACGTGTTATATGCTGGGTCCCAGTGATGAGGCCATGTGGAGCCTTTACAAGTAGGGCAGGCTGGAAGGCTGCTTGGAGCAGAACTGACCTTACCCCAGGCTTCTTCCGCTCTCCCTACTACACACACACACACACACACACACACACACACACACACACACCATCTCCAGGCAAGTATAAGCACTCCTCTGCCACATGCTTCCTCCACACAGGCGTTCTGCCCAAAGTATGGCACCCAGTGGCCATGGACCACGCTCCCTGAAGTCCTGAGCACTAAGCCTTCCTTCCTTGTTTTTATCAGCTATTTGCAGTGACTCAAAAGTAACAACACAATGTGGAGTCAGTCTCTTTCCCAGGTGACACGCATGCTCAGATTGTCTCTAGTCCACAGAGGACGCAGAAGCACACACCACGTACAAGAGCTATACGTGAGGGAACTGCCCTAAGGCTTTCGGTTTTTGGGGGTTTGTGTGTGTGTGTGTGTGTGTGTGTGTGTGTGTGTGTGTGTGTGTGTGCATGTGTGTGTGTGTGTGTGTGTGTGTGTGTGTGTGTGTGTGTGTGCCATGAAGGCCAGAAGATCCCCTGGGGTTGCGATTTGCAGGTGGCTGTGAGCCACCCAGTGTGGATGCTGGGCACCCAAGCTGGGGCCTCTTCGAGAGCAGTACACACTAGCCATCTCCCCAGCACTCACATAGGAAAAACTGTTTTCTTCAGTTTAGTGTGGAGAAGAGAGTCTGTCCGTGCATTTATCTTTCCCTTTCATTATTAAAGAAGGATTGGAGATAAGTATCAAAACAAAAGCAATCTATGTTACGGGCATGTAAGAAGGGCAAGCAACAGGAGGGGCTGAGTTAGGCCCTGTATCAGGGCAGTTTCTAGACGGGCAATCATCAATGGGAAATGTTAGCCACGATTCTTATCATTTGAGTCACAAATGTTAGTTACTGTCTGTAGCACTACCTCCTGAAATTAATGATGGTGACCTAACCATTCAGAGCATGCACTCTAAAAAGGAGATTTATTGTTAGCTCTTAGCTTTAAGCCAGAAGTATATTTGGGAATTAATGACTTCTAGGAAAAAATGAGGCATTCCATTAATTACATGTACAGGGACAATGTGGTGTTCTGACAGACCACAGTCTCTTTCTTTCTTTCTCCCTTTTTTTTTTTTTTTTTTTTTCAGTATTTACTCTGGAGCTTCCCAGAGAACAATCATGACTCCTGAAATGGTACCCTCTGAGGGGTGAGGGGTACCTAAGCCCAAAGCACATCATTTTCCTTTAAAAAAAAAAAAAAAAAAAAAAAGAATTCTCATCTAGTGCCTGACTTTACTAGGGAAATCACAAACCACCTGTAACTCAGTAGAAGAAATTCTAAAAGAATTTAGGTGGGTGAGATGGTACAGAATGTCATCCTGGCACTTTGGAAGCTAATTCAGGAGAATCACAGAGAGGGACCAGCCTGGGCTATATGGCAAGTTCCATGACAGCCTGGTCTACATAGCAAGGCCGTTTTAAAACAAAACAACAACAACAATGAACCATTTTTCACAATCCTTTAAATGCTTTTGGAAATCTTCAAGAGAGCAGTTAGTTGAACAGATGGCCCCAGCTACTGGCCAAAGGAAATGGATTCCCTGTGGGACAGCACTCTGCCCCCAGCCCCACTTCACGAGACAGAAGGGCAGGCCAAAGCCCTGATCTCAGGTCCCGCTCTAACGGACTCACGGCCAGCTCTCCCAGGCCTCGGTCCCTAACTCGTAAATTTAATGGAGTTGCTCAGTGTTGAACTCCTTCCATGGGCAAGCCTCCGTGTCAGCAAAGGACATTTGCTGTGTGGTTTCTAAGTAAACAAAGTCTTGGCCCTGGCCTGACATCGCTTGCCCTCTAATCCTGAAAAGACAAGCGAATCCAACATGCCACCTGCAAACCCAGGCGGCCAGAAAAATGCTTCAGTCAGCTGACAGGGACCTGAGGAAGAGGAGCAGCTCAGAGGTGTGAATTATGGGAAGTCCCTGGAGAAAGAACGCCTGTGCACAGACAGAAGCCAGGAGAGAGGAAGAGAAGGTGGACAGGGTCGGAGGAGCTGGTGGGACAAGCCTTACACGCCACCCCAGGACCAGACCTTTAAGCAATGATAGGCCAGCCACTGACTATTACAGGTGTCCCTTCTACACCAAGGCCCTGGCAGCCCAGCCAGATGAATCCAGTCTCCCCACTGCTCACTGGAAGGGGTCAGTCTTCTCCAACAAACACCAAGGTGTGGTGCTAGTCTAAAAAACTTCTCTTAACTGCTAAGCTGCCAGACAGGTGACCACCGTTAGGCCACAGAAAGCAAGGGCAGGACACGGATTTGCCTCTTCCTCGACCGAACATAAGCTCTGGACCCCACAAGGAACGAGCATGGTAAGTATATTAAGCTTATGAGCCCCCAAAATGCTTCTGCGAAACTGTTCAAACAAAGCTTCACTATGAGTGCAGTTCTCTAGATGTTCCTATCAACCGAGTCTCACTTACCTGTGCTCTGCAGGGACAGGGGGTGGCCAAACGGCTGGATCTCTAAATGGTTCATCTTGACAAGACACAGGGAAGTCTGGGGGCTTGTCGACTTTAAAGCTTTCTAAGGTGCTGACGATACTCTTAACTTGTTCGTATTCCTCCAAGAGTTCCTGCCGTACCTTAAGAAAGGAGCCGTTATGTTAGAAGTGCAAATAAATGAATTATACGAAGTGTAAGCTTTCTTAGTGTCAGTCAAAGTGTGCAAAATGAGTCACAGAAGCACTAGATAAACAGCTCTTCCGAGTGATGGAGTGGAGCAGCGGGCAATGGGGGAGAAGGCTGCATTGCATGCGTCTTCACAAAAGGAAAAGCTGTGTGTCTAATAAAGAATGTGCTATGCCGGGCGGTGGTGGCGCACGCCTTTAATCCCAGCACTCGGGAGGCAGAGGCAGGTGGATCTCTGTGAGTTCGAGGCCAGCCTGGTCTACAGAGCAAGATCCAGGACAGGCACCAAAACTATACAGAGAAACCCTGTCTTGAAAAACAAAAAAGATGCTGATTATTAATATAGCTTAAAATAAGCATTTGCATCGGTAACAAGTTATTCACCCTAGACATCAAAGATACTTACTATGCTAAATCTTTCAATATTCTTAGAGATTAAAACAAAATTGGTCAAAATTGTCACCTCCATTTCCCACCCCACTGTCACTAAGCACGAAATGCTGGCCCTGAGAATCTGGCCACTGCCAGATACTGCAGAGGATCACACACCACCCAGCCTTACTTATGATCCCCTTCACCTCGGCCTCTTTTGGTCTTCAACTCTTTTGGGTCCTGGATAAGGTTTAGTTTGAACTAAGTCAAGGTTTTCCCTACATTTAAAAAACATAACTGAGAACCTACGCTGTGGGAAGTACTGTCTTCACATCCGGCACCCATGCTAATTCTCAAAAGCAAACAATGACAGGGAAAGTTGTATTTATAAACTCATTTTTAACAATTCTAGAAATCCTTTAACCAGAAAGCACATTGAACCCCAAAGCAGAGCAGAAGAATTCTCCCCAGACCAGTACATTGAAAAGAGCAGGAGGAGGCTGTAGAACCAGAGAAGACCCCAGTGAGGGGGCCCTGCCAGCGCGTGTGGTCATATAACACAATACACCAGGGCATCACATGCCAGGCCCAGTGTGAAGCACACACGCCAGTATCTCAAGAGAAACACGCACCACCATGAAACACAAGCACCCAGCCTGTGAGAGGCAAGAAAAATGGAGACCCAAGAATCTCGGCCCAGGCTCCAGCAAGTGCGCTGCTCTTACTCAATGCAGTTTGGTAAATCTTGAGCTGGAAACTAAGCCAACTCATCCTCAACAATGAGTGACGCCCTCATTTCTGACTTGTGGAGAGAGGAGGGGGCCTTGGAAAGACACCAGAGGAAACGAAGCTTCAAAGTGCTGTCCGACTTTGTACTTTTA
Organism: Peromyscus leucopus; assembly: GCF_004664715.2. Classification (NCBI taxonomy): domain Eukaryota; kingdom Metazoa; phylum Chordata; class Mammalia; order Rodentia; family Cricetidae; genus Peromyscus; species Peromyscus leucopus. The sequence continues at coordinate 32,984,978 of NC_051082.1, forward strand.
ATTTTAAAAGGATTTTAAGTTACAACAGTAATTGGGGAAATTATAATTTAAGTTTGCGTTAACTGTCCCATTATATAATCAAGTTGTAGAGTCAAGAAGACAGAAACAATGTTAATGTCTTGATTAGATTACCAGCCCATTTGTATTTGTAAGGAGACTTTCAAGGAAAACTTTTATGAAATAGGTCAAAACCACAAACAAAAATCAGAGAGGAGACAGCAACAAGAGATAGCTAAGTTTAAAAATTTCAAAATTAAGAAAGCCTTCAACTACAATTAAGCATCCTCAAAGATGAAAATGCATGGTCAGAAACACATAGACCACTGAGAAGGTAGTCTACCAGAACCGCACGTAGAGTTAAATGTCAAATGCATTTCAGTATTCCGACCAATCAGAAGAACGTGTAAATTCTCGGGCTAACTTCCCGCCTCTGCTTCCTCGAGTTGACAGAACCCAGCCGCCATGGCCCACGGGACACTTGTGAGCTGTCCTACCTGATGCCACTTCCCTTTGACAGCCGGGTCTCTCACTGACTGGCAGTGTCTCTGGATCTGCTGTATTACTCCCTGGTAATACACCATCGATGAGTCATAATTTCCCAGAAGCGCATACTCTCGCCCTTTCTTTGCGTTGTCACAAATCTCTGCCAAATTCATCTTCTTTCAGATCCCTGCAGATAAAATACAATGCTTTTTGTAGGGTTCTCAGCACTGATTTTAAAACAATGATCAATTTTGTAACGTGCATCAATTGGTTTGAGAGTCACAATAGACATAAAACTTAACTAAATTTCCAACTCTGCAAATACACAGGAGGTCACAGAACATCCAGGGAGGTAACAGGGAGAACCGCCTAGGTGATGGACGACTGGCTGATTTATGAGGAAAAGTGGACATGAGTGCCCCTTGCTCATTTATTACTGCCACCAACTCAGTCGGACACATCCACGAGATTCTGTTCCGCTCGGCTACTTCTTTATAACACCGAAAGACATACGAATGTCATTAGGTATCTTAGCATGTGCTGTTTGGGCTGAGACTCTTGGACCCTGGGAGTAAGATTTTCACACCGCAGGTTATACTTTGGAGGACAGCCTATGGATGTCCACCACCATCCAGATGCCACAGCTGCATCATACAGCAAAGCTAAGTATGAATCCAACTGTGAGAGATGTCTGAATCTCAATTCGTCCTTCTTCTTCGGCATGCACCTCTTCTGCATAGGGAAGAGATGGTCAGATAACTTTCCTGAGCTGGCTCTCTCTCCCACCGCTAGCCATCTCCCCATCCTAACTGATGCTATCCTAGTGGAACCGTCCATCTGAGACCAGGAATGCCCTCTGAGCTTCCAGGTTCTGGGCCAGTCCTTCCGCTCAGCAATGCTGGCTTTTCTCTAGACTTTCTCAGAGTCTCCCAGGCACCCAAGGCTTCTCAGCATAGGCACTTTCCTCCCAAGACCATAAGCATACTAAGTCCTGAAATACAGAGGAAGGGACCCTAGGAGAGTACAAATTGCCCTACTATCTCCTGAAAGAGCAAGCCAATTAAATGTCTAATAAAGAAAGTAGAGACAGGGTTTCTCTGTGTAGGTTTTGGTGCCTGTCCTGGCTCTCACTCTGTAGCCCAGGCTGGCCTCGAACTCACAGAGATCCGCCTGGCTCTGCCTCCCGAGTGCTGGGATTAAAGGTGTGCGCCACCACCGCCCGGCTGTACCTAGTGTGTGGTCGCAGAGAGACAAACACTGGCAGAGCCCTCCTTCTCTTCCCCCACTATTCTGGGTCTCTGTGCAGAAGATTGCACAGAGCTAGGGTGGCTTTCCTAAGGACAGTGTCAGCTTTAAAGGTAGGAATTTGGAGAGGCATTCCCTAGGTTTTCCAGACTAGCCAGGAAAGTTAAAAGGTCTACAGCCCTACCTACACACCTTTAGGTTGAGTCCTACCCAACCCACACACACATCCTCTCCCCTCACCACCCTCCATCTAGCTGAACTTTATACATGTTTTTTTTTTTTTAGACCTTCCTCCTATAAGAAAGGAAAGGGGGGAAAATTTTATTAAAATAGGTAAATAGATTGTGTTAAACATTTTATCTCATGAAACTTGGTTAGGTGGCTGGAGGTACAAGTCCCTAAACTACCTCTTGCTGTAGCCGGGGTGAGTAGGATTTCTTGAAGCGGTACTGAGGTTCAGAATGGGAGTGGAAAAATGGGGCACACTCAGCAGCCTCCTGTACCTTCTTTTTCTGAGCCCTTATGGTCCATCTGTCACAGGGTTGTGGAGAGTATGCTGAGGGCACAAGGACCTCACTTGGCTCCAAAGCATTATGCTCTAAGGTTTGGGAAGCTCCCACTGGGAGGGTGAAGCACCATTCCAGAGGAAGAGCCACAAAATGCCTTAATTTGAGCCTGCACCTGCCCCTGCTGATGAGTGATTCGACAGTTACTGGTTTCGTCAGCTTGTCCTTCCCTGCCTTCTGTCCTTCCATGAGTAGCAAGAGGGTGTTCTGGTGAAGCTTCCCTTGAAGTGGCAGTTTCATTATTGAGAATGCAAAGTAGAGCATCTTATGAAAAGAAAGAAAGTAGAAATGTTCCTCCTGCCTTCCTAGGGAATTACACTTTAGTTTGGGTAGCCGGACTCTCCCAACAAGACAAAGGAATCAATCAGCTCTGGGCTCAAGTGAGAGGCCATGCCTCAATACATAGGGTGGAAAGGAAGGAGGACCCTGACGTCACTCTCTGACCACCACATGATTTGTTCATACACATGCCAGTGCACCTACACACAAGCACACTCCCAAACATGCATACGCACATGCATTCACACCACACACATGCATTCACACCACACACATACACTTAAAAATTTTCAAAAAGAAGTGCCTAGAAGATCAGTAAACTACTTCTCTGAGTCTATCCAGGAGAATGTTTCCAGAGAAAAGTCAACCTTGGGGAGAAGGCCTGCCCAGAATGTGGGTGCCAGCAACTCACAGGCTGGGGACCCAGACTGAAAGGACACATATTCTCTTTGCTCCTTGGGTGCCACAGCTCTGTCACCATGCCCTTCTGCCCTAATTCGCTACCTCAAGAAGAACCGGAAGCATGAAGCCAGCCTGCCATCGACTGAGCCCCCAAACCATGAGCATCAAACTAGTGCCTCTTCCTGTAGGCTGCACATCGCTCATACCTGTCACAACGAACAGTCTTGACTCTTGTTTATGACTAGCTAAGACTCAATGAGGAGACCCGGAAGCACAAAGTTCCCCATGAATTCTGTTCTTCTAGGGCTGCTGTCTGGCAAATTACTTATATTAAATCTGCTAACACGTACAGGTATACCATTATGTAGGAAAAATATTTTGATATAACGAAAGGGCTGGCATCCTTTTTTTGTAAAGGTTCGGACAAACGTTTAAATTCTAAGGACTAACAAACAAAATAGAGGGTAATAGATAAACAATTCTGAGATAAAACGTTCTATATTGTAGAGTGATAAAATGAAAAAATACAGAGTTAGCTTCACAGTAACCCTGTAAAGCAGGTCTCCTAATAAAAAGCTTAGGACTGAGGTAGTGTTCCCTGCTCAAGCACCAGCACCAGGCCGCTGACACTGGTTTAATGATGCTGTATACAGTCCATCTGTGCAGTCTTTTCTTACATGACCAGGTGTAAGCCGGTTTGGTCCTTCCACCTAATGTGAGCAAACTGCAGCCAGGTGACTTCCGGTCAGCACAGTCACTGTTCAGAGAGTATTTAAACAATGCATTCTGCAGACCAGTCAAGACCAGCTAATGATTAAGCTGAAAAGAACTTCAACAACACAGTTAAATGGATCTTTAGTATGGAAGTTTGCATCAAAGTCTGGAAATGATCCTAAAACCAGTCTGAGAAGTCTCAGAATACTGACAGCCACTATGAGAGCCAGACAGTGGTGGCGTGCGCCTTTAATCCCAGCACTTGGAAGGCAGAGGCAGTTGAATCTCTGAGTTCGAGGCCAGCCTGGTCTACAGAGAGAGCTCCAGGACAGCCAGGGCTACACAAAGAAACCCTTGATGCCGGGCGGTGGTGGCGCACGCCTTTAATCCCAGCACTCGGGAGGCAGAGCCAGGCGGATCTCTGTGAGTTCGAGGCCAGCCTGGGCTACCAAGTGAGTTCCAGGAAAGGTGCAAAGCTACACAGAGAAACCCTGTCTTGAAAAACCAGAAAAAAGAAAAAAGAAAAAGAAACCCTTGAAAACAAAAACAAAAACAAAACAAAAAGAATGGAGATGTCACTTACTTCTGCCCATGTGGACAGCTGAACACCACTGACAGTGTGTAGAAAGACTAACTGCATAGCAAGACTTCTCCTGAAGGCTTGGCTTTGACATAAGCACCTGTTCCGTCTTGGAATGTGTAGGGTGGATTCATTAAGAAATGTGACCGAGATTATGGCAAAAGCAAGTCCTTGGTGTTCATTAAGAGTGGCCGAGGGCAGTTGCTCTCCTTCTGACAACTTCCCACCTCTCTCCTAAGCTGAAAACCTGCCTGCTGCTAAGCCACCAGGCGGCTGTGGGGCGAAGGCATGGGAGAGTGTTGCTCCTACTCTTGACCCAAGCCTACGGAACTGACAACGGCTAATTCCATAACGGAATTCCAGACGCTGACCCCGCACAGACCCTGACTACCGGCTAGACACACATCTGCAGAACACCAAGGAATTAATGACAGATAACCACAAGCTTCACCTGGCTCACATTTTCATGGCATCATAACCATGCCCACCTGAGCTCATTTCCACTCTACAGATGTTTATAAGCATCCTTCTAATGTAGCTTCGAAGATTCAAGTTGTATGGAATTGATGCTTTGGTGTCTTGAAAACACTGTATTTGTCCTCGAAGCCCCCAACACACAATGTTGGTTCAAACTCACTTTTCAATCACTTCAAGCTCAGCGATGACTTCCCAAGTAAACAACTGAGCAGTATTGCTAACATCTGCCGTCTCATGAAGAGCCAAGGAAAACCACTCAAAATCATTTCTTTGGGTTTTTAAATGATTAATGGTGCCCTCAACGCTTCGAGCAACCGTTCATGCCAATAGGCTAATCATTTTAAACAAGTTTATTTTCTCCAGACACAATTCTGTGCCTGCTGCAATCCAACTCCCCATTGGTCAACAACTTCCTGGCTTGGCTAACAAACGAGCCGTCTGTAAAGTGCCCAGCACGGCTTCATTTCCACTTTTCAAATCTGTGAAGAGAGAGACTCGAAAAGGCATCCATGTTAAAGCTTGCTGGCTCCACCGGCCTTTGCAATCTTAGGGTCCGTTGTGTTGCGCTCACTCTGTGACAACGGTACGTCCCCACCGTCCCCCTCCAGCACAGCCCCGCGTTGTGCTCACTCTGTGACAATGTTATGTCCCCACCGTCCCCCTCCAGCACAGCCCCGCGTCACAGCACAAGCACACTGCTTCATCCTTGCCTCACAGCGCTGCTCTGAATGTTCCAAATGCACGTTTCCACCTCTTGTTCTGACAGGAGTGCGCACTGATAAAAATAATAATTTAGGTGTCAAGTTCGGCACCGCGACTCAGCTGACAGCGTATCACGCACGTGTACAGTGCCTGTGCAAACGACACTGCTCTCTGACACAAGTACTTACCTCTGCCACTCCAGAGAGGCAGCCATAAGCATACATCCCCAGCTGAGGGTGGCTGCATCCCACCACCACTGAGGTTCAGACACTGAAATCGGAATCTCCTTCCATTTCTGTGAGTTATCAACTATTAGAAAAGGGCAAAAGTCACTCCTAGTTCATGGGTATTTCAAGAAGAGCCTGCTGGGTACTGGCCCCTGGACTGCAGTTTGCTGGAGCCTGCTCAGAGCTCCCACCTTTCATTTGAGGGCAGGAGGGATGAAACCCCAAAGAGGTAGCAAGGAAAAACATGATAAAGAGAAAAAATCATGCCTGGAGAGATGGGTCATGACTTTAATCCCAGCATTCTGAGGCTGAAGCAGGTGATATCTGAGTTCGAGGACAGCCTCATCTATATAGTGAGTTCTAGCTAAGCAAAGCTCCAGAGTGAGACCCTGTCTCTAAAATAAAGTAAAATGGGAATAAATCAATCAAAAAATGTAAAAAACAGAAAAAAAAAATACAAAACACTTCAATCTGGCCAAAAGGAGATTCTTCCGAAAGTTCAATAAAATTAAGAAGCTTCTAGTGATGCTGGCTAGGAAAAAGGGGGAAATATTACCAAAATCGGGAATGAAGGAGAGCTAGCACTACAAACTTCAAAGAGAAGAAAAGGCAGAAGAACTTACTGAAACAGACAAGTCTGTGAGGTCACAACAGACCAAAGCCATCCGGAAACAGTAAGAGTGACCTCAACTGTCCTGTGTGTGTCAGGGAAACCGAGTTTACCATTGACGACCTCCCCAAAATACTCCAGACCCAACAGCCTCACATGTGAGTAGTGAAGACTGTCTTTGGTTGTTTTTACTCTTTACTCTTTGGGGGCCCTGACACCCAGCTCCCAATAAATCGCATAGGGAGGTCATTATTACTTATGAATGCCTGGCCTTAGCTTGGCTTGTTTGTAGCCAGCTTTCCTTAACTTGAATTATGCCAGCTACCTTTTCCCACTGGGCTTTTACCTTTCTCTTACGTCTCTATATCTTACTTTCACTCTTATTCCATGGCTGGCTGGGTGGCTGGGTGGCTGGCCCCTGATGTCCTCCTCCTTCCTTTTCTCATTCCATGATCCCTCTTGCTTTTTTTCTCCTATTTATTCTCTCTGCCTGCCAGCCCCACCTATTTCTCTCTCCTGCCTTGCTATTGGCTGTCCAGCTCTTTATTAGTCCAATCAGGTGTCTTAGGCAGGCAAAGTAACACAGCTTTATGGAGTTAAACAAATGCAACATAAAATTACGCAATACATCTTTGCATCATTAAACAAATATTCCACAGCATAAACAAATGGAACACATCTTAAAACAATATTCCACAACAAAAGGCACTCTCCAGAAAGAGGCAAAAATATTTTCAACTCATATTTGAAGACTGTCACTGATTGTAAAACCGGACATAAGAAAACTACATGCCAATATTCCTCATGATCATAGATACAAATTATTTACTTTTGAATCAGTTCTGCACTATATACCAAAGGTCTTCCTTGGTCTCTGTGGACAGCCTCAAGCTCTTCTAAGTGGTTATGGAAACTGCACCAGTGCCTGGGTCATGAGTTGGACACGCCTAGGTTGAAGTCTGGCTCCTGACTTTGGATGACAAGCTCTCCAAACCCACTTCATCACCGCTAAGTAACAGTAACTGCTTCACAGCATCCTTGTGAGGCTTAAATAAGGACTTTAATGCAAGCCACTGTGTAGAGCGCCTCACACAGATAAGTATTCAATAAACTGGATCATTCTTATGGAAATTACTGTTCTGATCACACAATTGTGAGCAAACAAATGTGTGCTGTGTAGGAGACGGCCATCTAGTCATCTCTTTGGTCCCACTGCCTGGCATAAATTAGCTGGCAGTGGAAGAATCTTACATTTCTTTTAATGAATACATTTATAATACCTCAAATCTCTACACTATATAAGATCTCTCCTTCATCCTCACAGCCTATTTTGCCTCCTTCTACAAAAATAAAACAAAACAAAAAGCATTACTTTAAAATTTAAAGATGTCAGCACAATTGAGAGAAAAATAAGTTTAGTGCTCCTGGTCTTATTTTTGCTGTTATTTCTAAAAACATACATTCAATAATAAGTCTATAACACCGTCAAGAATGTCCCAACTTACCCCATATAGTACCAAATGTGAGGTTAACTATCTATTGGAAACCTTAAAGGATGCTGAGGGCCAGTTTTCCAATCTGTCAGCTTCCTTCCCACGAGGCCTTTCACTCAGCTCTTGTGGCTAAGCTGTGTTCCACAGCATGGCATTTAAAATAGTAATGATAATTTTTTTTGAAAGATAGGGCACAGTATATTTCATTCTGAAAACACGCTCCTCAGAAATTCTGGGGAAAAAAATTTAGGATAACCAAGGAAAATAATGCCACACGTTGTCTTTAAAAACTATTTGCTTTAAAAGTTAACTAACCATTTAAAGTTTAACTTAGACTTCAAAGTAGAACCAAAATATGTGTAGGCAACGTTCAGGCTGGTGAATGGGGAGCGGAGGGGGAAGGGACGGTCATTAGTCCACAATATTGAACCTCATAGCTAAAATGCAGAACGATTTTAAAAAAAAAGAAAAAGAAAAAAATACCAGACCCCGCCAGATAACAGTAGCATCGTTCATCTGCTCTCACTCTTATCCTTTTAAATATCACTGTCCTCTGAACACACATTAATGAATGGGTTTAATATGCCAACAGCGCTGAGCTACTTGAAAATCAGCAGAAATACCTAGAAGTTCACGGGGAAAGGCAAAAGGCCTTTTAAGGACGGGCTCGTCGGGTCTCTCATCCACCCTGTGCCATACGGACGGTTCTGCACCGAGAGGCAGCGCCCTCGGAGGCCCCGGGCCCCGCGAGGTGGCGATGGGGCGGGGCCGCGAATGCGGTGGCTGCGGGGCCCGAGCGCAGCACCCAGGCCCACGGCTCACCTGCGCTTCCCCAGCCTTCCCGACGCACCCTGCTGGGTTCAGCGACCACCCCGGAACCCCCTGCAGACAATGAGCCCCATTAACGCTCCCGGGTCCGCTCCCGGTTTATCAGTCGGTCGCCGCGCTCGGGACCGCCGGGCTTTGTAGTTCTCGGGACCGAGTCACTCAGCCGCAGCGGCGAGCCACCGAACTACAAGGCCCATGATGCCCCGCGACCGAGGCGCCTGTACCCGCGGCTCTCGGACTTGCCCTCCGGGGGAGCGGCCTAGTGTCCGGCAGCTAAGAGGGATGCGGACTGGGACTGCCCACCTGGGCGCCGCAGCCCGGCTCTCCGGGTCACGCCGGGCCCTCGGGCTCACCACCTAGGTCCTGTAGGTCAGGGCTGGCAAGAGGTGGGGCGCCCGCCAGCCGCCGCCCGGAGTCCGTTAGTTCGCGGCCTGGGCGGGGAGGCGGCGGCGCACGGTTGCCATGGCAGCCGGGGCCAGCGCTGCGGGGAGGGTGTGAGGTTGAGTCAGCGCCGGGAGGAGCCTGGGGAGCCTGGCTGTGGGCAAGGATGCGCAGGGGCGAGGGTTGCGAGCACGGGGACCTCACCTGGCGCGACGGCGAGCCCCAGACCCCAGGCAGGGCGTGCTGCACCTGCCACCTTCGCGCAGGACGTGGGCGGCGGCGGCGGCGGCGGCCGAGCGCTGGGCTCCTCGCTCTAAGGACGCGACCTCGCTGAGAGCCAGCCTGGTGGACTGGAGGCCGCCCGCAGCCCCCTCCTGCCGTGCTCCGGGGAGCGGCGTCGGGGCGAACCATTGCAGAAGACGGCGAGTGCACACAGCCTGCGGGAATATTCGGGACTCGTTGGAACTCGTAAATGGCACTGAACCCCACCCACCGAGTTCGAAGCTATAATGCGCCTTAGGCAGTCGTTCGCCGACTCTCCGGGATCGTCAGTGTAGGATGGGCCGGGATTAACCACCTGGGCTCCTCACACGGCGTCCAGGTTAACTGCTTGGTAGAGGATGACTCGGGCACCTTCCCTACAGTCTGCAAAACAGAGATATCCCTCCGTTCCTGTAAGAAACTTCAATACTGAAGAAGCAGTATCAAAGTCTGACACCTCACAAGTAGCTTTCAGATACTAGTTAATCCATCCACTCCTGATAAAAGTCAAAATATTTGGCTAGCTGTTGAAGGTGGGTTGGCTGAGGGGGAGGTTGTCCTGATTAAAAAGTGCTGTATCTTGCTAAAGATTTAGGTCAGGGAAGTGTCTGTAGTTGTCAGAACTTATGGAATGGAGCAGTTAAGATTTGCACGTTTTACTGTATTCAAATTTACCTCAAAGGGAATGTAATGTCAGCGCTCTGATAGAAACCCTAGGGGGGGGGCTGGAGAGATGGCTCAGAGGTTAAGAGCACTGACTGCTCTTCCAGAGGTCTTGAGTTCAATTCCCAGCACCCACATGGTGGCTCACAACCATCCGTAATGAGATTTGGCACCCTCCTCTGTATACATAATAAATAAATAAATCTTAAAAAAAAAAAAAAGAAAGAAAGAAAGAAACCCTAGGGGTATTCTAGGCCCAATCTCCAGCCTTTATAGATGAGGAAATTAAGAAATTAATAAAGGAAGAGGTGAATTACTGGCCTTGATATTTTTCCATAATGTCTTTTGAGAAATTAGGGCTGGGAATGTCACTCATTTGTTAGTCCTTATCTAGCCTTCAGGAGCCATGGGATTGATCCCCAGCACCACATGCTGGCACATACCCGTAACCCCAGCACTCAGGAGAATGCAGGCCACAGGATCGGGTGTTCAGGATCAACCTCAGCTACACAGAGTTAAAGGCCAGCCTGGGGTATGTGAGAGCCTGTCAGAGAGAGACAAAAGGACAGATAAAGTATGATGGAGCTGGGTGTAGTGGCTCATAACTACCTGTAATTTCAGAACTTGGGAGACTGAGGCAGGAGGCTTACCTCAAATGTGAGGTCAACCTGGGCTACAAGGTGAGACTGTCTCGAAAAGGTTGGGAAGAAATAAAAGGGGGTTGAAAGAGCACGCTGCCGTTTGTCAGAGTCACCTGTCATGGGGGTCTGGTTAAAATTGGTTCAAGTCTCTTGCCCACCTCTGTGGAGATGCCCGGTCTAAGACTGTGCTGTCCATGAGGGAGGGACACAGTCTCGGGGTCACCTCTGCTTCAGAGTTCTTTGACCACTTCCGGCTTCCTCACATCTTACTGCACTCTCCCTCCCTCCCTCCCTCCCTCCCTCCCTCTCTCCCTCCCTCTCTCCCTCCCTCCCTCCCTCCCTCTCTCCCTCCCTCCTCCCTCTCCCTCCTCCTCTCTTTCCTTCCCTCCCTCTCTCTCTCTCTCTGTGCCCCTCCTCAAAAATCAGCGCCCGCTCTTTGCTTGTTTGCAAAGCACACTTTTCTGAAGGGTTGGAGTAGGTGGTTTTTGTATTCACACACACACACACACACACACACACACACACACACACACACACACCTAAAATTAGAAATCCTTCCTCCTAAAGTGCCTTGTTTCCTCCCCTTGAGTCTTCGTCCACCAACTCCTCTCCCTTCGGCAGAAGCCACAGCTTGCCCCTGCCCACCATTTCTACAGTGCCGCCCCTGTAGAGATCCGCGTCCTCTCTTTATGCAGCATTTTCCCATCTCCCAGCCAGGGTTTTCATGACTACCTACCATCACTAACCTGGTTACCAAAGTATTTTCCGACACAGACAGAGAAGGTGCCCCCCCCCAAAGGATCACTCGTGCCAGGAATTACAGGGTTGTTGTTCCCCCCCCCCAGGGGCTGTGGAGATGGCACAGTCCATGAAGTGTTTGTCTTGAAAACACAGCACAAGGCCTCGAATTCAGTGCCCAGAAGGAATGGGGTGGAAAAACGCCAGGTGTGGCCTTGCAGCCCCGGAGGCCAAGCCTGGGTGAGTTCTGGGCCAGTGAGAGACTCTGAAAGGGAAAAGGTAAACAGAGGGATGGTGGCCCCTGAGGAACAGCTGACTAGGCACCTCTGACCTCCATGGACGCTTGTACACACACACACACACACACACACACACACACACACACACACCTCCATGGACGCTTGTACACACACACACACACACACACACACATACTTTCACATCATAGCATATATCCCCATATTCTATTGATTTAGTCCATATGACCATGACCTGTCTGTCTTCATAGTGGTTGTGATTACCACGTGGTTACCACATCTGTGAGAGTGCTTTGTCTAACAGAAGTGGGAAAGCAGATGAAAATAGCCAGAAGCTGTTCGAAAGAGAAAGGAGTGAAATCAGAACTCTGTGTGTGTCTAGCTTATAGAGAAGTGGCAGCGTTTAATTCATAAAGTCCAGGGCGAAATCCGCGGCAGAATGGCATCTTTAGAGAAGCAGCACTTGGACTGTCACCTGTCACATTTCCTCCACAGTTCTGAATATCTAACGAGCATGTAGATTCTTTTTTACTAGAGTAGGAATGAGGGTCACCCGATCCATCCATCCCTCATAAGGTTCTCCTTGTGACCATCACTCGTCGCTGCAAGGCGGCTGGCCAGGGTTGTAGTGCAATCTCTAGCCGTGAAAAGGACACCGAAGACAAGATTCTGATGCCCGGCTGCCTTGATTTCCGGTGCCAGGACCACAGAAAATCAGCTTAGTGGGACAAGCCACTTGGGAACGGGTGACAGCAGAGACATAGACTGCTGCTCGTGTGAGCTAGGGTGGGTGACCGCGAAGGCCATCAGCCACTGAGGCATAGCCCAGAGGCCCCAAGGAGCTCTGGAGGAATAAGAACCAACAACAAACCGTTCCATATTTCACCAGATACTTTGTGTCTCAGTTACTGCTCTATGGCTGTGAAGAGACACCATGACCAAGGTTACTTATAAAAGAAAACATTTAACTGGAGTTTCAGGGTTCTTAGTCCATGATCATCACCACTAGAAGTGTGGCAGTAGGTAAGCAGGCATGGCACTGGAGCAGTAGCCGAGAGCTTGTACACGGAGACATCAACCACAAGGCAGAGAGAGAGAAAGCTAACAGGACGTGGGCTGGGCGTTTGAAACCTCAAAGCCCATCCCCAGTGACACGCCTCCTCCAACAAGGCCACGCCTCCTAATCCTTCCCAAACAGTTCCACCCACTGGGGACCACCTGTTGCAATATGTGAGCCTATGGAGGTCATTTTCATTCAAACCACCACACTCCTTGTTGTTAAAGTGATCACTAACACTGTGCAAAACCAACCCCAAAACTGGAGTTGGAAAATTAATGTTAATTAATCGAGCACTCTTATAAGGAGACATAGCATGTCCGATGCAGTCATATGTTTTTCTTGGGGTCTTGGTCTTCTTGGCCTTAGCTTTTGATGTTGTTGATCAGCCATTGTGGTGACCCATGACCCTGGTTCTCTTCAGAGCCCCCTGTCTGTCGATTGCTTCCTTCCCCAACTCCTCTACCAGTTCCAAAAGTCTCACCTCCACGCCTATCCCATTTCTAGGCATTCACCTCCCAACTCTCGTGGATGCTCTCTTTCTGGTCCTGATGCCCAGCTCTCAGAATCGCGCCAAGCAGGCCCTGTGCATCCTTGCCTGGTTCCTTTGCTTCTGTTCACCTGTGTGGCCACCCTGGCCATCCGGCCTGTGCTGCAAAAGTTAACTGAGGCTTTACATGAGCTCTTCTCAGATATCATTTCTGCTCCTAATCATCTCCACTCACAGTATCTCCTGCCACTCACTCACTTATCAAGAAACCTACTGTCTCTCTGTCTGGTGATAGCCATCTATTTTTTTATTAATTGGCTTTTGGAGTTTCTCCTTGCTATATCTGAAACTTTTCTGTGTATTTTTGGGTATTCCCCAAATACCATCAAAGAAAGAAAGGGAGGGGGGAGGAAAGAAAAGAAAGAAAGAAAGAAAAGAAAGAAAGAAAGAAAGAAAGAAAGAAAGAAAGAAAGAAAAAGAAAAAGAGGGAGGAAGGGAGGGAGGGAGGGAGGGAGGAAGAAAGAGGACATGTGTATAGGGGTGCACATGTGCATACATACATGTAGAGGGCCAGAAGTCACCCTCAAGTATCATTCCTCAGGTACCATACACCTTGTTTCTTTGAGACAGGGTCTCTTCTCTCACTGGCCTGGAACTCACCTCACAGTTTGGGCTGGCTGGCCTGGGAGCCCCCAGAGATCTGCCTCCTAGAGCTGGAATTATAAGTGTACCACCAAGCCCAGCTTTTTTCATACCGGTTCTGGGGCCTCAAACTATGTCTCCATGCTTGTTCAGCAAACACTTACCAACGAATACATTTATAGGCGGACCCTTACTTTTCCTATAGTACCTCCTCCTAAGACTATGGTAGTCCCCATTGTCTGGGGACGATTTTGTGCAAAGGCCACCAGTGATAGTGATGAATCATGTATGCTGTTTTTCCCCAAAGACATGCTGTGATTGAGTTTAGTTTATAAATTATCCATGGTAAGAGATTAACAATAATAATGGACTAGAATAATGATACTATAATGAAATTACCTAAAACTTACAAGTTGTATGGGGTTTGGTGGCCCGCACCTATAATCCTTAGGAGGCAGAGGCAGGCAGATCTCTGTGCATTTGAGGCCAGTCTGGTCCACATAGTGAGTTCCAGACAAACTCGTGTTACATAGTGAGACTCTCCCCCCGACCACCACCTTTTTATAATTTTCTCTGGAATTTTCCATTTCACACTGTAAAACTTTGTTGACTGTAGGTAAGAAAGCCACCTCAGGAATAAATGGAGGTAACTGTATACAAAACCTCTGTGACCACTTAATATAAATACCCCTGGAGCTTGGGGAAATAGGTCCCCACATGTATTCAGCAGGGGGTACCGGGCAGCCATGGCTCTGTGAGAGGAGGCAGTAGGGAAAAGCATTCAATGCTGGAGCTTCTGTCCCAGGCTGGAGCATTTTCCTCACTGCATCGTGGCCTGCGACACAGGTCATCAGTGTGACGGAGCTCATGTAGCTGGCCTGGATCCATGTGAACCAGCCTAGGCTCAGACTTGCGGTCCTCTCGCGTCATCCTCCAGGAATGCTGGGATTACAAGTGTGTGCTGCTGTCCTGGCATCTTAGTAGTTCCAATGTGAGCCACAAGGTCAAGGGGAACAGAAAGGTGCGCAAGTCAAAGTCCCACACTCTCCCAGGTCAGGGAGCTCAGGAAGTCAGCTTCCGCCCTCAAGCCGCCCCTCCCTCCCACTGTGTGGGTAGAGCAGGCCCTGGCAAAGCTGGCTTCTCCTGTGCTCTCTGCCCCCCAGGGGTCCTGCTGGGGAAAACTCAAGGCCAGGAGAGGGGAGGCTGTTAGCCTGATGGCAGGTCTCCTGGCTGCATAAGCCTGTCTCCACCCTCGCCCCAAGCTATCAGCTCAACCAGGCAGTGTCCGTTCCTACAGTCCGCCCCGTGGCCCCACCGCCTCCTCCAAGCTTCTGGGCTCTGATAACCCCAGCCTCCTTCCCAGCCATGGTTCTGCAACCTTGGAGGCCACAGCTGCCTCTTGAGGTTCTTACATACAGCTTCCTTTTAAAAGTTGTCATCTGTTCATTCAACTCCTTACACAGAATTCTCTGTTCAGATCCTCTGGTTTCTTCTTTGCCAACAAGCACAGTGAAATAAAGCAACGTTTTCCACTGTGCCGTCAGACCAAATGCTAGAAGCAGTTCCACCGTAGTGTGGAACGCGTCCTAAATAGACAGGTGTCAGGGGGCCAGAGCTGACATGGGGAACCACTCCAGACCTTCAGGCTTATGGCAGATGAGACCCAGTTCTGTGATAGTTCAACCACCGTTGGACCCCAGGTCCGGTCCAGCCTGGGCTAACTCTGAGACTTGAGTGGAGTCTGACCTGCCTCACTCGTGTGAACACTCAGCATCCTGACCCTGCATTCTCCCCAGTAGCAGATAGAAGAAGGGAAGAAAACCAGTAACTGCCAGGTCCCCAGAAGGGAAACGGGACACGAAGGATGCAGGAGATGGACTTCAAATGCTAAGGAGGGCCGGGGCGGCTGTGGTGGGGCTGGGGGCGGTGATTCCCGGTACCCATGTCAAAAAGGTGGACAAGGCCGGCCATGTGCATCTGTGATCCCAGCACTCCGGTAGCCAGACCGGAGGTGGAGCTGAGAAAATCTACCAGAAGGGCGTGTGCTCCCACAGCCGCAGGAGCAAGAGAGGCCCTGCCTCAAAGCCAGGCAGAAGGAGAGCCGCCCCCTGAAAGCTGTCCTGGACCTCCACATGCACACCACAGTGCGCTGAAGAGAAGTTTCAAAGGACAGCCTTGTCTCCGGCGCTGCCGTTTCTTGCAGGTACTATGAGAAGACCAGACGAGAGAAAGGAATGCACAGCCCAGGGCCTCCTTCCCGCACTTCTGCCTGATCCAATCAAAGTGAAGACTATGCTCTGCCACACGCCATGCTCACTCTTCTGCCTGCCAGAGACGAGACTCAGATGTTATTTAGTAAGCGGCACTGTTTAGCGTAGGTAGGAGAGGAGCCACGAGGCACGACAAAACCCACCGTAAGAGTTTATTAGGGAAGGGAACAGAAGGGGTGTGCATAGGCCTGTGGAATGACCGTGCAGGGAGAGAGGGGAGGAATAGGTGGAACCCGCTTTTATAGGTCGTGCGTGTGTGTGTGTGTGTGTGTGTGTGTGTGTGTGTGTGTGTGTGTCCCTGCACACGGCATATGGGCTTATATAACTATGCCACGCATGCACATAGATTTTGTGATCACGCAGCTCACAGATTACGTAGGACGTAAGGCCCTAGGATGACTAAGCATCTTGCCTGGCTACTAGACGGCGCCTACACAGTCATGTAGCTGGGGGCGTGGCTGGGAATTCTAACATCAGCCATCTATTTTCCATGAAAAGAGCTGCCTCCCATGGTAAGAATTTGAAATATTCCCTAAGTATGCCAAAATAAACTTAAAAAACAACAACCAAAAAAAAACCCTTCTTGGCAGAAGTTCGTGAGGGTCCTCCTTATATATGGTTTTGCATTTACGCAAACTTAAAAATCTGAAGAGAAAACCCAGAAGTTGAGGCTGGTAAGCAAATGGGTACTGTGGTGGTGTGAATGGAATGCCCCCCACAGACTCAGGCAGTGGCGATATTGGAGGCTGTCCTTGTGGGGTAGGGGTGGGCTTGATGGAGGAAGTGTGTCACAGGGGACGGGCTTTGAGGTCTCAGGAGATCAAACCAGGCCCAATGTCACTCTCTCCCTCTCCCGCTCTTCCTGCTGCCTGCGGATCCGGATGTAGAACTCTCAGCTCCCTCTCCAGCACCATGTCTGCCTGCGTGCCGCCATGCTTCCCGCCATGATGATAACGGACTAAACCACTGAACCTGTGAGCCAGCCCCGGTTACATGTTGTCCTTGGTAAGCGTTGCCGTGGTCACGGTGTCTCTTCACAGCCATGGGAACCCTAACTAAGACAGGTACAAAACGTTGGGAGTGTCATGCCTACATAACTCGCAGGATCGATGTCCACCTGACGGTGAGGGCTGGAGCAATGGACCCTCCACTGGGAACAGCAGCGAGGCTCCCTTGTGCTGCTGAAAGCTAATATATTAGTAGAGGGATCGCTTAGGCAGATGTTGGCAACTGTTACTGAGTTTGTGATATGAAGACTACCTCCCACCGAGCTGAAAGCGTCCACTGAAGCAGGGTCCAGCAAAGGCGGTGTGTTGCAGAAAAGCAGCTTGAGATGGGGTTTTCCTCTTCATAGACAGCAGTGCTTTGCAGCCAACCCTAGTCGCAGACCACTTCCAATCTCGCTGGGAGGAAAGGAACACTACAGCTCAGCATCTGATTTCCCAACCCAGGCAGCCTCTCCCACCCCAGCATCCTTTGCAGTCTCGTTTTTTCTGGTGACTTGTTCTCCTTCAGCTATCAAGAATTGGGAGGGATAGGTCTGGGAGGGAAATTCCACTCCCTTGCGTAGATCTAGTTTGTCTGCGGATTGTGTCGTAGTGGTTTACGTACATAAACGATACAGAAATCCTAACTGTGAGCGCATGCCAATCGTTCCTAGACAGTGACCATCCAGGCAATGGTGTGTCGTCGATCTGTTCTCCTTGAGCTCTCTCCTCAGGTTCAGGCTGCCTCACTCCTTTCCCAAGTCTCACCTCAAATTTCACATCCAAAAGCCCTCACTGGCAGTGAAAATTTGAACAGCACTTACCCACCTCGTCTTCAGGCATTTTCCCCCAGAGCACTGCGTCACACGTGGAATGTGAAACGTCTGCCCCAGGCCAACATGTCTGAACACTTGGTCCCCAGCCCCTGGCTCTGCTTTGGGAAGGTGACAGAGCTGATTATGTAAGGGCAGGACCAGAGGATTATAGATGCACAGCCATCCCTCCACCCCCACCCTTCTGCTGTGATTCCTGTTCTGAGGGCTGTAGTCATGGGGCCAGAGGGTTCTAGATGCACACACACCCATGTACTCCACTCTAGCCTGACAGCGCTGCTCAGTAAGCCAACAAGATGTGTGGGAGCCACCTCGAGCTCCAGGCACCTCAGTCACACGCTACTCTCCGCCTACACGCCTTCCCCAGCACCATGGACTGTGTACTAAATAAACTGCGAGCCCAAATCCCCCTTTTAAGGATTGCTTCGGCCAGATATTCTGTTATAGCCACAAGAAAAGTCATTTAATAGAGAAAATGGATACTGAGCAGGCTAATTGATATGCTAAA
This sequence comes from Peromyscus leucopus, assembly GCF_004664715.2. Classification (NCBI taxonomy): domain Eukaryota; kingdom Metazoa; phylum Chordata; class Mammalia; order Rodentia; family Cricetidae; genus Peromyscus; species Peromyscus leucopus. The sequence continues at coordinate 33,003,311 of NC_051082.1, forward strand.
CCAGACCACGTGGTTTGTGAGCCTTTGGAACGAAAATGTGGAAGAATTTGGAACTGAGGGCTACGGAAACTCTAGAAGGCCGTGAGCAGAGCTTGCTGGGACATTCCGGTGGGAGTGAAGAGTGACAAAGACCAGGATGTTGATAGAAATGTGGACAGCGAGGCCGGCCTCCTGAGATTTCGGGGAGGAATTAGAGCTCTGTTAGGAACTGGGCTAGGGGCCATTCGTGTTACATCTGGCAAAGAATCTGGCTGCATTCTGCCTGTGTCCTGAAATTTAAGTGGGGCCAAATGAAAAGCAACGCGAGCATTAGTTTAGCAGAGGCAACTTCTAGAACCCAGCGCTATCCAGGCTGTGTGGTGTGCGGTCCCTCCAAGCATAACATGGCTGCTGCAGTCTTGAGACAAGAGCTGGCTACCCATGAGAGGCCTCACAAGATTGGGCCCACGACCATTCTGTCGTGGGAGGGGAGGAGGACTTGCAAGTCAGCGCACAGGAGAACTGCCCCTCTCCGGGGACCTACAAGTGTTTAACAATTGCTTGAAAGGATGGGGTGGGACTGTCTTCATGCCCCCATGGTCCCACAGCCGCCTATAAAATAATCACTCAGAGGTTTATATTAATTATAACTGATCAGTCAATAGCTCAGGCTTATTACTGACTAGCTCTTACACTTAAATTAACCCATAATTCTTATCTATGTTTAACTACATGGCTTGGTACCTTTTCTCAGTTCTGCCTTGTCGTCTTGCTTCCTCAGTGTCTGGCTGGTGACTCCTGACTCTGCCCTTCCTCTTCCCAGAATTCTCCTAGTCTGCTTGCCCTGCCTATACTTCCTGCCTGGCTACTGGCCAATCAGCATTTTATTAAACCAGTGTACAAGAGCATTATCCCACAGCATTTCCCCTTTTCTGTTTAATTAAAAAGGAAGGTTTTAACTTTTAACATAGTAAAATTATATACAACAAATAGTTATCAAGCAACAATTACAGTTATAATATCTAGTCTGTTTGTATTTGGCAAAATTAATGAAAATATTCTATCTATACTATATTTATGAGTCTAAGATTTCATATCTAATTTATCTTTTATCAAAACTGAGAAAAATTATAACTGTCTAGTCTTCAACTACATCAAAGAACCCAGAAGGATATATTACCTAAGTAAACAAAAAGTACATTGTAAGCAACTTCCAAAAATCTAGAATGACAGAGACATTTGGCTGCCAGAACAGTCACCCAAAGTTCCTCTGCAACACTGGGGCATCCATCTTCAGCCTATAGGCCTAGAGTTTCTCAGTTGCTTCTCCCTGTGCCCTGCAGAATGTCTGGCAGTCTCCTCTGCAAAGCAGGAATCTGAAGAACCATCTCGCCTTATTTTGGTAAAATTTAGTGGTCATTTTTCCATGGGTCCTGCATGTCCAGTCAATACAACATTTTGTCAAGCAGTCCAGGCAAAAACAGTTTCTTGCCCAAATGGCTAACTTTTGCTATAAGGAAATCAAACTCCATATGGAGTTTCTTCAATGCTTATCATCTTCTCTGAAGTAAATTGGTGCTGCCAGGAGTAGACATATCTCAGTGTCCAGAAAAGTTCAAATGTTCTTAAAACATTTAAAATGCCATATTCTGTAGGTTTTTGAAGTGTTTAAAGATTACCTACCTAATTGAAATATATCTATGTATACCTAGAAGACTTAATGAATATGAATATGTTTGATTACCATAGATGACTAATTATTAATCTGTATTTCTTAATTATACATTACAATTTTAAATGAGCTGCACAAACATAATACCTTAAACAAGAGTAGAAATATACATACAACATAACAAAATTAACTTTAAATTTGTAATAAACTAAAATCTATAGCAATATAAAACATTTCAAACAAATTGTTGTTCTTTAAAAGTAGATTCAATTATCTACCTTTTTATCCTATCATATCTATAATATCCCCTTTTCTTTTTTAGAAAGAGATTGCATTTATAGTCAACCCCCTTTAAATAAAAATAAACATTTATAAACAATATCTTAGAAATTTAGATATAGTTTCTCATACTACTCCCTGCTGTTTGGGGGCACTGGTAGTCTTATGGTGACACAAAGAAAATTTTAGGATTATGGCCAAGTCCTGACTGAAATAGTCTGTGACACCATGTTCTCTGAGCCAGTTGCCTTGAATCATCTGGAGCCCTCTCAGGGGATTTTGCCTAATCAAACAATATTAGCTTAGAAACAGTCCACAGGTTCTCATCTTCTGTGGAAACAAAAGCAGAACCTCTCTTCCAAAGCAACATATCCTTAGACACAAATTTTGAAGTAAAGATGCCTTTAATATATATATTGGTTTAACTCAGCAGTCTTCGCAATCAAATGTCTTTATACAGTTAAAAATCCCAAAGACAATATAATCCAGATTCTATGTGTGATTTCCATCTTTACATGACTTATTTTTTATATTACTTTTACTGTCTCTTTAAAGACTCTATTTTTTTTAATTATCTATATCTTTATATAACTGCACAAACTCCTTTTCCTCTTTCTTCCAAGCCTACATACATTTTTACACACACTGTAAACCGTTTAGAGTTTTATTCCATCTGAATCTGTCTTATTATGAACCTATAATCCTTATCAAGAGAGATTTAAAACTGTTAAACTTTGTGGCTAGGATGAAAAGCGGCAGCCTTCTCTGCCAATTCTGCCTACCTCAGCTTCCCAACATGGCGGAGGTGCCCAGGAGAGTCACGCTTGCCCTGCCAACTCTGGGGTCCATGCTGCCACCAGGTAGCATGCAGCTGGCCCATAAACCTTTTTTTGTCTCTATGAGTAAAGGCTAAATCCACCATGCAGTGTGCTGTGCAGCTTGGAGACACTTCTGTGTCCTGAGTGGGAATCTGCCATGCTGTAGGTCAGGCCCACGTGCTGCGAACCCGCCACAGCCAGGGGACATGCCACTGTACCGCGGCCCATGAGTGACATGAACTAGGAAAGTACTCTCAACTGCATTTATAATCTCTTCTTAAGCTCTCTCAGGTTTTAGGTGGAAACTCTTGCCACCATATCTGGGTGACATTTGTAGTCAGAAGGTGTCTCTGGTCCTGCCTTTCCCCCATGGTCCCACAGCCGCCTATAAAATAATCACTCAGAGGCTTATATTAATTATAACTGCTCAGTCAATAGCTCAGGCTTATTACTGACTAGCTCTTACACTTAAATTAACCCATGATTCTTACCTATGTTTAGCTACATGGCTTGGTACCTTTTCTCATTTCTGCCTTGTCATCTTGCTTCCTCGGTGTCTGGCTGGCGACTCCCGACTCTGCTCTTCCTCTTCCCAGCATTCTTTTAGTGTGCTCACCCTGCCTATACTTCCTGCCTGGCTACTGGCCAATCAGTGTTTTATTAAACCAGTGTACAAGAGCATTCTCGCACAGCACTCACCCAAGTGGTATGAACTGCACACCGTCTTTCTGTAGTAACAATTGTTTCTATTCTGCCTGGTAAGGTCTGCAGCGGAAGCTGTTGTCTAAAGACAGGGTGTCCAGGGGAGGACTCCAGGGTAGCCATCCTCTGTGTTGGATGGCACACCTCCTCCATGAATGGAGTCTATCATGGAGTATAAGGATGCCCCTAACAACAGCTGATGGGCAATCCCCCAATGTACCCAGCCTTAGGACAGTATCATGAGCAGGCTGTGGCCTCACTTAAGTGGCCTTTGCTGTAGGTGGTAAGACATGCAACCGAGGCTCAGCTGTCTATGCTTTAGGAACTTACCCACATCAAGGGGAAATCACAGAAAACAATGTGTGATGCATCCTCTGGCCTCTGAACCGGAAGGAAAAGTGGGAAGAAAGGAGGATGGGATGGAGGGGTTGCCTTACCGTTTCTCACCAGTTATAAGTGGCATCGGAAAGGTAAAATACAAATTACATTTGTGCTGACTAGTTTCTCGTGGGAGTGAAAAACATGGGAGTAATTGACTAGTGAAGAGGGAAGAGTGAGGTGAAGGGGTAGACAATACCCCCCAGGTCTGACCTTCTAAAGTATGAGGGGAGTCCACGATTCGGCATGCAGACAGGGGCCTTAATAATGAGTGCCAGGCCCAGTACAGGAATCTGATAGGAAAAATTGGCACCCAGATTTCTTGACTCGGGAAAGACTTCTGAGCCTCCCGCAGCCTACCCTGTGGGGCTGCAGGACTTGGGGCTGGATGGGGCCAGTCTGAATGGCTGGGAGGGAGAAGGCAGTAATGACTGCCTGCTTAAGAAAGGGGCTGCCTCATCTGAGGCACTGGGAAGAAAAGCAGACTCTGGTGGCCTGGCTCTTGTGAGCCATTAGGGACACTTGGTTATCACTGGTTGAGGCCAGTCGAGGAAGGACAGGTGTCACTAAAGGGGGACTGAGCATGAGTGGGGTAGTACTTAGTGCTGTGTTCACAGGAGAGCTAAGAAACAGGCTAATTCTGCAAGGGCCTTGAGATTTGTTTGTTTGTTTGTTTTTCAAGACAGGGTTTCTCTGTGTAGCTTTGGTGCCTGTCCTGGATCTCGCTCTGTAGACCAGGCTGGCCTTGAACTCACAGAGATCTGCCTGCCTCTGCCTCGCGAGTGCTGGGATTAAAGGCGTGCGCCACCACCACCCGGCGGCCTTGGGATTCTTACAGGACCCATTGTGGGTCCTGGTCTTTAATTTAGACTGGGTGTAAGTGAGGTTTGTGAAGTGCCAGTGCACTCCGGAGGGGACAGGAAAGGGGAAGGTAAATGATGGGCCCCTCCACGTCACTGGAAAGCAAATGCACCAATATTTGTGCAAAGCCAGAGCCTGTAGGGAAACTCTGACAAGAGCCAAATCCAATGTTTGTGGACCTCTGGAAAGTCTGCCTGGGGGGATGGCCAAGGTTGTTGCAAGTGAAGGCTATACAAGGCACTGGGGTGGGAGGGAAGGGGTCTGTTAAACTGCAGATTCATTGGTGCTGTGGAACAATTCTCTTGTACACGGTAAAGATTAATCATTTGCCAGGCAGTGGTGGCGCACACCTCTAATCCCAGCACTCGGGAGGCAGAGGCAGGAGGATCTCTGTGAGTTCGAGTCCAGCCTGGGCTACAGAGTGAGTTCCAGGACAGGCTCCAAAGTTACACAGAGAAACCCTGTCTCAGGGGAAAAAAAAAAAAAAAAAAAAAAAAAGGATTAATCACTCAAATTGGTTTAATAAAATGCTGATTGGCCAGTAGCCAGGTAGGAAGTCGTAGGCGGGGCAATCAAATTAAGAATGCTGGGAAGTGGAAGGGTGGAGTCAGGAGTCACCAGCCAGACACAGAGGAAGCAAGATGAGAATGTTGTGCTGAGAAAAGGTACTAAGCCACGAGGCTAAACATAGATAAGAATTATGGGTTAATTTAAGCATAAAAGCTAGTTTTTAATAAGCCTGAGCTACTGGCCGAAGATTTCTAAGTAATACTAAGCCTCCAAGTCAATTATTTGGAAACAGGCAGGTGGAAGAGAAATGGGGTGCCCATACATTTGGCAAGAATCTCCACATCAAGCCTGAGAAAGCTTAAAAAAAAAAAAAAGATTCTAAACACACAAAAATGGAGTCAAACGCAGCTTCTTGGTAACCATGTTTTTTCCCAGGTAGGCTCTGTTTGCTGGCAGCGAGCAGAAGCGTGGCTCCTTTAAGAAACGGCTTCCTGACTCAGTGTTAGTGGCAAAAGCCACTCTTTTAAGAGGCCCTGCTGCCAAACACTTAAATGGGGTTTGTGAGCGGCAGCAGGTGGCAGTGTGGACCCCCAAACTCCCCAGATTTGGAGCAGTAAATGTGGCTTTCAGAGCTTGCGGTAAACGTGCCTCCCCACCGAGACGAGCTTCTCTGGGACCCAAGGATTGGGGCAAAGCCAGCGCCAACGTCCCAGCCAGGCTCACTTAGCAGCTTAAATGTTCATGTGGCCAGAAAAAAGATAGAGATGTGCAATAAAGACAGATTAAAAGACAAAAACAAAAAACTCTTTAGGGGTTACAATGTGTTTGTACACATAGGCTTGGGAGAGTAAAGAGAAGGTATAGACAGCCATAAAAGGAAGTATATAGTTTTAAAATAGTAAAGTCCTTAAAAAGGGAGTAAAGTAATATTTTTAGAAAGCCATGTAAAGATGGAAAATGCACAGAGTCTGAATACTTTACTTTATTGTGTTGTCTTTGAATTGTCTGGCAGCTGAGGAAGAGCAACAGCTGCTAAGAGACATTTGATTATAAATGCTGCTGGATTAATCCAACCTATATATTTTGAAAATGCCTTGACTTCAAAATTTAAAAGTCAAAAGATGTTACTTTGGAGAAGAGGTTATGTTTTTGTTTCTACAGGAAATGAGAGGCTGCGGATTCATTCTAGGTTAAGAAAAATCAGATTTGATGGAGGAAGACCCACTGAAAAACCTCCGATGGGAACAGATGACCCAGGTGATCCAACACTTCAGAGTGCCTCTGTTGAACTTTCCTCTGAGTTCTGCATCCAGAACAGCTTCAGAGCTGCTGACTGAGATGATCCAGCCTCACAGACTACTCCAGCCAAGACTTAACCATTATCTTAAATTTTCTCAGGGTCCTCCAAAGATTACCAGTGCTCCTAATCAGCAGGAAGCAGTCTAAAGAACTAAATCCACATTCCCAAAAATAGATTATGGATAATTATCATTCCTTGGGGGAGTGGTGTCAAGTTGTTATGGATAATGGTCAGGAAAAATCTAAACAAAGATTAGATTCAGGGATCTTGTTCTGAAAAGAAAAAGGAGGATACAGAAATGATAGCATAACAGGGTAGAACTTTAATCCAAAAAAAAAACAACTATTAATCTTACATATTTTACATTGGTATGGATTTTAGTTTATTGATATAAATTTAAAGTTAATTTTGTTATACTGTATGTATATTTCTACTTTTGTTTAGGGTATTATGTTTATGCAGCTCATTTAAAATGTAATATATAATTAAGAAATACAGATTAATAGTCACTTATAATAGCAAACTTATAGTCATGTTAGGTATGTTTTCAAGATCATAAAGAGATATATTTCAGATAGATAGGCAATTTTCAAACACTTCAAAGACCTACAGAATATGGCATTTAAAATGTTTTCAGAACACAGACTTTTCTTGACAATGAACACATCTGCTCCTGGCAGCACCAATTACTTCAAAGAGGATGATGGGCATCAAAGAAACTCCATGTGGGTTTTGTTTTCTTTATGGCAACAGCTAGCCATGTGGGTGAAGAAACTGCCCTTGTCTTGACAGTTAACATTATGCTGTCCAAACTGGACCAGCCGGACACAAAAGAAAGTGACTGCAGAATTTTGCCAAGACAAGGTGGGACAGTCTTTCAAAAATCCTGCTTCACAGATAAGTCTGTTAGATATGCTAGGCCTGTAGACCAAAGATGGATGCCCCAACAGTGTAGAGGAACTTTGGGTGACTGTCCAAGCAGCCTTATGTCCCTGTCATTAGGTAACATTACATCCTTCTGGAGTTTTTGATGGAGCTGAAGACTAGATAGTTATAATTTTCCTTAGTTATAATAGAAAGTAAATTAAATACAAAACTTTAGACTCACTAAGACAAGATAGATAATTAAATATTTTCTCTAATTTTGTCAAATGGAAATGGATTGGATATTGTTACTGTAATTCTTACTTAATAACTGTTTTTGTTTTACTATATTAAGATTAAAATCTTACTTTTTAATTAGACCAAAAAGAGAAATGCTGTGGAATAATTCACTTGTACACTGTAAAGAGTCATCACTCAAATTGGTTTAATAAAATGCTGATTGGCCAGTAGCCAGGCAGGAAGTCGTAGGCGGGGCAACCAAACTAAGAATGCTGGAAAGAGGAAGGGTGGAGTCAGGAGTCACCAGTCAGATGCAGAGGAAGCAAGATGAGAACGTCATATTGAGAAAAGGTACCAAGCCACATGGCTAAACATAGATAGGAATTATGGGTTAATTTAAGCATAAGAGCTAGTTAGTAATAAGCCTGAGCTACTGGCCGAGGATTTCTAAGTAATATTAAGCCTTCAAGTCAATTATTTGGCAATAGGCAGGAAAGAAACATTCCACCTACACATTGGATCCTTAATATTTGGGCTCTATTGGATATAAAAACCAAGTGTACCTTAATTCATGACAAGCCTCAGAAGCATCAAGGGCATGGATGGCGTGGATGGGTGTGGAGATGGAATGTTTGCAGGTAAAGGGTATCAACGTCATCCTAGCGTGGTCAGTTGCCTCCCATAGTACACTGTTTAGACTTCCCCACTATGGAAGGAGTAGACTGCAGGTACTCCAGGTACGTCGCCTGTGTTCCAGCTGGAGATGTTCTTCCTGCAAAGAAAGTGTGCTTGAGTGGAAGTGGACACATAGAGGTGCCCACTCATCATAAGATGGTCAATATCCAACACAGCATAGAGTGAAATCACAGAAACTATTAAGAAATTGGAAAAGATATGTTATTTGCCAACCCAACATCCTTGCAGCAGGCTGGTGTGGCGGGTGAAGAAGTCAGAGGTTCGTGGAGAATGACCATGGATTACAGAGTGCAGGTTAAAGTAGCAGCCCCACCGTGCCACTGAGCCCGGAGTTGCTCTTTTGAAGGAACAATTCATGCAAGTGATGGGCCTTTGCTCACGCTCTCTTAGCTGCTGAATCCCAAGGCCGATTCCCGTTCTCCTAGAATGGACAGCTGTTCACCTTCAGACTATTCCTTCACGGCCTTCACAGCCCCACTGCTTGTTGGTCATGGGATGGTGGCCTGGGGCCTGGCTCTGTTAGCATTCCCAGCTTCTGTGTGGAGGTTTCACTACACAGAGGATGTAGTGAAGGCCTCTGGGTGTTTTCATAGAAAACACCTAGAAGACTCACAAGTCCACACAAGATACCAGAGACAAGCACATCGGCAAAATTCTTGGGAGGATTATAGTCTGGTATGACACCCAACAAGGCTGTTGAGAAATGTCTGAAGCAGCGTGTGTGTGTGTGTGTGTGTGTGTGTGTGTGTGTGTGTGTGTGTGTGCAATGGAAACCAGCTGTAGATGTTTGGAGGGCTCTGAGGATTCTAGTGTATTTTCATACCCCACCTTGCTCAAGTTGACTATCTGGTGTCACTTGACTTTAAAAAGCACTCCATGTGGGATAAGGACTGAAACACTCACGAGACTGTTGAGCAAGGCCAAATCCATGTAGGACAGGAACCACAGCTGTGTGACCGAAGCCTCCATGCTCTTTAGCGCTGGAGTTACTAGAAGCTCAGAGGGATGCAGCTGGAGGCTGTGGCAAACAGTACCCAGGCAGCCTGAGCAGACAGTCCCAGTGGGGTTTCCATCCCCGTCACAGAGGGGAGCAGAGGTGCATATAGGGCACAAAATGAAGTTACTAGCTGTTTCTAGGGCACTAGAGTCGGTAGATCTACCCCAAAACAGCTTATCCAGCTGGGGTTGGATTGAAGTTCTCTTGACCAAGTCTTTTCCTAGGTGGCACAGAACCAAACTGCTTACAGTGGCATGCATATTTTCAGCAACAAGATAATGCCTGTTATATTATAGGCAGCCTATATTGTTTGGCACATTGTCAGGCTTTATATAATTATATATTATGTTTCTAGTTATTTATAATTATAACTTGCAACCCCACCTTGCTCAAGTTGATCATCGTATGTCACTAGATTTTAAAGAGCACTCTCTGTGGGATACGGACTCAAACAGAGACTCTCTAATGTATAGCTCTGCTTGGCCTGAGACTCACTCTGTAGCCCAGGCTGGCTTCAAATTCACAGAGATCCACCTGCCTCTGCCTCCCGAGTGCCGGGATTAAAATCCATACCACTATGCTCAGTTTACATTATGCTTCCTTGAAATTGCTTTTCCTATTTGTTCAGCATCATTTGTCTTTGAGGTTCACCCATGTTGGTAAATATAGATTCAGCAATTCACTTTAACTGCCGAAAACGTAGACAGTTCTTTCCTGCATGCGTAGACATGTACAATACTTTCCGTTACACTCGAGCTCATCGCTGATGGGCGGGCGAGGCTTTCGCCTGCCGCTTTGTTAGCCTCTCTTAGTTCTGCGGGCCCTTCGTCCTTCCTCTCTTACTTTCGTGGTTACGTGGCTTCCTCTCGTGGCAGGCTTTGCTTCCTTCGTTTGTTTTCCATCGGGTTTTATTTTGTTGTTACCATTTTTTTCCTCCAAGAAAAGTTTTCTTTGTGTAACCACCCTGGCTCTACTGGATCTCACTCTGTAGACCGGGTGGGCCTCGAACTCACAAGCTCTGCCTGCCTCTGCCTCCCACACCACACTAAAGGCGTGCACCACCACACCGTCTGTTGTTACCATTACTTATTGTTACCATCACTTGTTGTTACCATTATATTTAATAGTGTTCCTAAAGGCAAACGGATGTGCACATCACTACCTCGGTTATAGGAATTCTGAGTTTGACCGTGAGTTTTCTGCTTGTAGGTGATTTCTTGTTACTCATCAGCATCCTTTTCGCCCAGCTTGAAGAACTCACCTCCTTCCGGCCAACATTTGGTGTTTTCTCCGCTGGCTACTGGCCAGGGCTCCCCTCAGTCCCTTGCTGTTGGAGCGTCTTTAATGGAGTGGCTTGTAGCATGACAGCTTGCGTCACCAAAGCCAGCCAGGGGCTAGACTTTCTAAGCAGACAAAAGCTAGACTCTGAAGCCAGGCAGTGGTGATGCACACCTTTAATCCCAGCACTCAGGAGGCAGAAGCAAATAGAATTCTGTGTTCGAGGCCAGCCTGGGCTGCAGACAAGACAGTCAGGGCTACACAGAGAAAAAAAAAAGCCAGACTCTGAGGTAATGTACTCATGGAAGTCAGTCTTCGGCAGTCTGTTGGTTAGGAGGGAGCTCAGACCCCACGCATGCTCAAGGGAGGCTGATTGCACCAGGAAATGGGGGTCACTGGCCATCTCTCATTCCATCTCCCACAGGCAGGAACAGCTGAACATGGTGGTTAGCCTACCATCACAGACCCACCTCACACTAGCCTTAGTAAGGCTAGAGGTTTGTTTCTCAGTCCAAAGTCTGCAGGCAGGAGACCTAGGTGGGCTGGCCTGGCAGATCCATGGTCTGGAGTCCTGTGCACCCCCTCGCCCACTGGCCTTGCCTTCTCCTTAACGAAGAACTGCCCTGACACTTGCCATCATGCTGACCCTCCAACCTTTCCCCCAAACAGTGCCGGGACAATACGGTCAGACGGGAACCTGATCATATCGCCTCTGCCCTCTGTGGAACAGTACTCAAAGCTGTTAACCCACAGGCTCAGTTCAGACATAGACATGGAGAGACGCCTGCAGACAGTCTAGTCATCTGCCAAAACGGAACCATGAGGTCTACAAAACAACACTCACCCTCCCTGGGCATCACGTGCTCCCATGGACACAGAAGAACGCCATCTCCAGGAGATGGGACGGCGTGTGTTTGTGATGTGCCTTGCTAGATCCTCCTTGCATCTATACCCAGCCTCCTTCTGTTCTCAGAGATCTGTGCTCACACCCATCTTCCCCTCATGGAACTTTTCAGCTGACCAGCTCCTCTTTGCCTTGAAAGACTCTGCTGCGACACTGCCATTGCATGATCCCTGGTCTTCTTTCTTGTGTCCCATAGCGCCCCAGGCCTCCCCCATCCTTCCCATAACATTTAACGGATTTTCATGGTTTTATTTCTTGTATGTTTTATGGGCGAGTGTTTTGCTTGTGTGTGTGTAAGAGCATCACATGCATGCAGCACCCACGGAGACCAGAGACGACTCCAGATGCTCCAGGACTGGAGCTACAGAGGGTCATGAACTGCCACGTGAGGGGTGGGAATCGAACCCAGGTCCTCTAGAAGAGCAGTCCATGCTCCTAACCACTGAACCATCTCCCCAGCCTCAACTTATGCTGATTTAATTACTGGCTCACTTCTCTGTTTTCCTGGTCAAATAATATGGGCCTGACCATGGAGACTATGTCTTAACAATTCCACACTTTCAGCCCCATCGTGGGGTCAGCCAGAAACTCAGAAACTCAAATATAATATGGACAGACAAACATACAAATACCAGGCCGGCATTGAAAAGCCGTCTTGAACTGGTCACTTTTATGTCGCTGGGATAAAACACCACAACCAAGGACAACCTGAGGAGGAAATGGTTTATCTTAGCTTATGGTTCCTGAGCATGAGTCCGTCTGGCAGGGGAGGCAGAGGAAGGGAGGCAGGGCAGCTAGAGCAGAGAGCTGGGAGGTCACCCCTTCAACCACAGGCGGAGAGCAGAGAGAGCCAACTGGGAGTGGGGTGAGGATACGGGCTCCCAAGCCCACCCTCAGTGACATCCATCCTTCCTCCAGCCAGGCTGGACCACCTCCCGAAACAGCGATGTGTTCAAACGCCTCAGCCTCGGAGGGGCGCTTCTCATTTTAAAACACTGCGCATCTTACACCTGCCGCTAAGTCCGGTGGAATGTCTCACTGACGGTTGAAAGAGCTCATTCCACTCCCCCTGTCTCTGAATTATTTCCCTGTTTTCAGCTCTTAAAACCCTCAGAGGTTGCTATGCTAATCCAGGTCTACACTCAGACAGAAGGCCTGGTGTGGAGCAAGCGAGGAGCTGATTTCAAAAGAGATTTTTTTTTAATTCAATACCCTCACCCATGCTGCTCATCCTGGCCCTCCAAAATAGCCCCAGGCAGCCAAACTGAGGTCAGAGGGCACATTGTGGACTTTGAAGGACATTAAGAACATGCCCAGGGACAACTATGCGCCAGAAAATCCCCAAATGCAGCCGAGAAAAGACAGTGAAACCAAAATAGACTCGGTGCCTTCCCCTCAGACACGGCGTTGACCCTAGGAAGCTGGGTCAGCTGAGGTCAACTCCTCAACCCTGTCTGGCAAAGCAGTGAAGAGGTCAACCCAAAACCAGAGGCAGAGCATAGTGCGCGGTAACGCCTCACACGGGGGTCATCTGCCAGCTGAGCGTGGGACCCAAGTGTAATGACATCTGCTTCCACTGGGCTGTGCTCCTTAATGTGTCTCCTCTCATGTTAGTCTCGTGGCTCTTGGGGTCCTGGCCCCATTTTGTAGCTGGGGCAAATGAACCCCACTCTCATGGATGACTAGAACTTCCTGGGCCTCTAGTGTGTCACAGGATCTGTGGGAGGCACAGAGGTCCTTGTCCTCACGATAAGCACTAGGGGACCAAAATGTTAAACACACAGGGTTGTCTCTACAAAGGTAGAAATATATATATATCACCTGTTCTCCATCCAGATGTGGTTTATAGCCTGATGACTTTTGTTCTATCTGTGTGGCTAAGACCATACCAGATCCTCCCCCAGACCTTCATCATGAACTTGTTTTTCTCAGTCAATCTATAGAACCCATCTTTATGGAATATATCACATGTACTTTACAAAGACTTTCAATACAGTTGTGTCTTAAGCTTTATTGTGCACATGGGATTGAGTTAGTTATCATCCGGAAATTGTGCTGTGCTTAAGTATGCCTAAAATAAATTATCCAGTGTCAGACTCTCGAAGTTTGAACCAACACCCGCTATGGAGTCGTATTGGACCTAATTTCCTGGCCTCCCCTGGATCAGCACTCTGCTGGCCCTGGTGTTTGCAGAGACCACCACAAACATCAATTGATAACAGCTGGAAGCCTGGATGCTAACCCCTCGGGCTGCTGTCTGTCAATCTGTGACCTTGGACTGTTGCTCAGCCATCCACAGCTTCCTTTCTCTGCTTCTAGAAGATGAACACAATTGTGGGGATATTCCCAGTACTATGTGTGAAATGCTGTGTGATGGAGATGGTACCTAGAGCTGGCAGGCTTTAGCCTTTTCCCTCACTGTTGGGGGGCAATCCTCACCTTCTTCTTGCTCCTGCAGGACATCTTAGGGCAGCCATTCAGTCATTTTGCAGCTGATGTCCCCCATCTGTCCCCTTGTCTATCTCCACAGGTGCACTGGCAATGGCCAGTGTGTGTGTGTGGCGGGGAGGGTGCCCACAACAGCATGAGTCTGCTGTTACAGACCTTGGAGACCCTCGGGCATGTAGGTGTCTAGAGTCTAACCTGAATGATTGACTTTTATCATTGCTGTGACAAAATGCCTGCTAGAACAACTTAAAGGCAAGGATGAGTAATTTTTTTTATTTGTTTCTTTATGGGTATGAGTGCCTGCCTGCATGTATGTATGTGCATTATGTGCATGCAGTACCTGTGGGGGCCAGAAGAGGGCACTAGATCCCCAAGACTGGAGTTAAAGTGGTTAACTTTACCTGATACCGATTCTAGAAATCAAACCTAGATCCTCTTGTAAGAGCAAGTGCTTTTGACTACTGGTCCATCTCTCCAGCTCCTAGTGATGTGGTGCCTGGTTTCAGAGGGTTCTCATGGTTTTTTAACTCTGTGTGTTTATGGTGATGGTAGCATGAGACCAAGGATAGCTTCATGGCTAACCCAGAAACAGAGAGAAAAGATGGAGTGGAAGAAAGGGCAGATTGGGATCTAGCTGTGAGGGCACATCCCCAGTGACATATTTCTCCCACCCAGGCCCCAGCACATACTGTCACTACCATACTGAACTGTACCCATGGACTGAAACATGTATGGGGAAGCCCTCTTGATGGGATCACCTCACGGACGTACTCAGAGGCGTGTTTACTGATGTCATAGCAGACTGAAGTCAGCTTCATCAAATTGTAATGACCTATTAAGATCTAAGTCTTGGGCCAGGAAGGAGCTGGGCATTAGTCTCTGGTCTCCTCTAATGTGCAGCTTAGTCTGGAGCCTGCTGCTATGGAGACCACATTTGCATTTTCCATGGCTACTGATCTCAGTTTTTCAAAGGACAGCTTGTAGCTCTGGGGGGAAAAATCTATCCCCTTGTTGTAGACACGGAGGACATAATGCAGTATGTCTGAGGTCACTTGGGAAAGACACCCAGAAACTGGACCTTGAGCCTGAGCCCCAATGATCCTAAAACCTCTCCATCACAGTATCCAGCAGGCTTCCTGTATACCCTATACGGCTGTTCGTTCCTGTGGCAAAATACCAGAGGTAGGACCAGCAAGACAGCAGTGACACATGGCTTGTTGTGATGCCTGATGACCTGAGTTCAACTCCTAGGACTCACAGGGAGGAGGAGAAAACCAACTCTGAAAGCTTGTCCTCGGACCTCTACACATGGGTAGTGGGACATGCTGAAGTGTGACCTCTGACCTCCACACATGGGTGGTGGGAAATGCACCCCATAAAAATTTTTTAAGAAGCCTGAAATGATTAACTTAAACAGAGAAGATTTTCTGGCTCATGGATTCGCTGCTTCCGGGCCCGCTTCGTCAGGCCTGTACACCAGGGTGGATGATAGCGTGTGTGGTGAGGGAGACCTATTTACTTCACGACATCCAGGAAACAGCAACAGACCCAAAAAGGCCGGGGTCCCAGTACCTCTTCAAAGACACATCCCCAACATCCCGACGTCCTCGCTGTCCCCTCTCCTAAGCATTCCACCAGCTCCCAACAGCGCAGTGACCAAGCTTTTAAGCCCTGTGTTTCTGAGGGACACTCATGACCCAGACAGTTGCGCCTCCTGTCTATCCTGCCCCTGCTGGAGGGAAGCACGGCTAATTCGTGTGTGCCAGACAAGGAGTGCACAGTGGAAAGCCTGGGAACGGGCAGACCCTGCCTCCTCATCACGGCTCTTGTCCCAACAGCCATCTCTAAACACTATACACAGTTCTTTCCCAAGTAACAGACATTAGAATTATTTTCAGATTTATTTATTTTATGTGTATGAATGTTTTGCCTGCATGTAAGTATGTACACCACATTCATGCATTGCCTATGGAAGCCAGAAGAGGGCATCAGGTCCCCTGGAACCGGAGTTACAGAGGGTTGTGAGTCACCATGTGAGTGCTGGGAACTGAACCCTGGACCTCTGCCAGAGCAGCCGGTGCTCTTAACCACTAAGCTATCTCTCCAGCTCCTAAGACATTAGAAATCTATATAACTTTTTTTAAATCCTAGAGGATAAATTTGTGGCCAACAAATGGCTAGTTATGTAATTTCCACCACTCATAACAAAGAAATGGTCATTCAGTGTCTCATCTGAGTTTCTTCCATTGAACTCTGTTGTACTGTAAATTATACACATTCTATACGTTTCCCCCTTAGGATTGATCCATAGAAGCATACATGTACATTACAGATATAAATGTGTTATATTTCTTAGGAATAGTTTCTAGCCAGGCATGGTGCTGCATGCTGTAACCATCACATAGAAAAGGAAGGCAGGAGGGTCAAAAGGTCAAGGCCAGCCTTAGCTACAAGTCCAGTCTGGGCTACAAAAGAGAGAGGTGGAGGTTCAAATTTTTCCTAAAGAAGGGGGCTTCAGAGATGGCTTTGTGGTTAAGAGCACATACTGCTCTCACAGAAGAGCAGGATTTGGTCTCCAGCACCTACATGGTGGCTCATGGCTCACGACCATCTCTAACTCCAGTTCCAGGGAATCTGACTCCCTCTTCGGGCCTCCTCAGGCACTGCAGGCACATTGTGCACTTAACATGTGCATGCAGGCAAACTTCTACACGTAAAATGAAGATTAAAAAAAATCTTTAAATTTTTTCCTAAAAATACTATTAGAAAGTATCCAGCTCAAATTCAAGATGACAACTATAACCTTCAGGTCAACTTTATGCTTTACCAGTAATAGTTCTTGTCTACTTGTGTTGGAATTTGCTTCTCCACTCAACTATGAAGAAAACAAACAATAAAAGGCTTTGACTTTGCTGGGCGGTGGTGGCGCATGCCTTTAATCCCAGCACTCAGGAGGCAGAGCCAGGTGGATCGCTGTGAGTTCGAGGCCAGCCTGGGCTACCAAGTGAGCTCCAGGAAAGGTGCAAAACTACGCAGAGAAACCCTGTCTCGAAAAGAAAAAAAAAAAAAGGCTTTGACTTTTAGGGAACTCTTCTTAAAATGGGCACCATCCCGGCTGGGTAGTGGTGGCGCACACTTTTAATCCCAGCACTCAGAAGGCAGAGCCAGGCAGATCTCTGTGAGTTCGAGATCAGCCTGGTCTACAGAGTGAGATCCAGGACAGCCAGGGCTACACAGAGAAACCCTGTCTCAAAAAAACAAACAAATGGGGTTGGGGATTTAGCTCAGTGGTAGAGCACTTGCCTAGCAAGCACAAGGCCCTGGGTTCAGTCCTCAGCTCTGGGAAAAACAAAAGAAAAGAAAATGAGCACCACCCCTAAAGAGACATACCCCCACCTCCCACCTCCCACCCCCGCCCACTGTTCCCTTCTGAGATGCTCTTGGGATACATTGAATTATTGCATTTGATCCTGTTAATGCCCGAGTCATGAGCCCCTAGAGATCGCCAGGAGTCCAAGTTCATATGCAAAAGCCAAAAGCCTTTATTGCAAGCTCGAGCTTGGGCTTCCCGTCCATTCTGACACAGCGTGTGGATCAGGGAGAGCATCGAGCTCAGTTATGGCAGGGATTTTAAGGAACAAAAAATGGAGGGTAGAAGAATTCTGGATTCAGATGGGGGTTGAACTGATGGGGCAGGGGTTGGGCAACAGAAGTCTTGTCAAACAGGGATTGGTACTGGCACTGCGAGGAAATTGGCAACTCGTATACAAGTGATGTGAGCCGTCCTTTAGATTCTAGAGCATTTGGCACCTGTTTGTCTCAATTCTGATTGGTCCCCACAAGGTGCAGTTTGTGGCTTTTCCTGGTTATTGTGAGGTGAAGCCTAGTCTCAGTATTGTTAGTCTGCAGCCCGTCATGGCTGCACTGATGTCAAGTTAGGCCTCTTCAATCCCATCTTGCATACGACTGCAAACAATTGTGTGTGTGTGGGGGGGTCCCATTACAAGGCCTGAAGGGTTCAGGAGCGGAGGGGCTTCCCTCCCATCGGAGAAGGTTTTGTAACACACACAAGAGCCATAGACAAATACCTCTGGGACCCCACAAAATCAGCAACTAGGCAGCATTTTATTGGCATCCCATGAGGGGGTAAAGACAGAACTGGGCGGCTCTGGGGGTTCAGAAACAATGTCGGCTTCCTGGAGAGCCCCCACAAGAAAGCAGGCAACAAAGAAAAATATTTAAAGAACGTAAGACTCCCACGGGAGAGTTCCCAGCTGCGGAGGTGGAAAGGGGATGAGGAGCCTGCTGGGTGTGAAAAGGCAGTATTTAATGAAAAACTCAACAGACTACATCAGCCCGAGTTTGGGTAGATCATCCTTAAAAATAATTCCAACCAGATATCCCATATACAGAGAGGACAGTTGGGAGGCTTCATCATTTTCTTCATAATATCATAAAGATCCAAAAATAGACCTGCAGATAAGGGACTCTCCTTTCTCTCGAATTCATTAGAGTATGGCATCCTCATCACACGGAGGACTTGCTCCACATCAGCGCCTCTCAGCCATAAATCCTGAGATGGTCTCCGAGGCTCCTCCGCTAGCCTCTAATTACAGTTCTGCTGTTTATTCTCGAACCTTCCACGTTCCTGTGAATGAGCTGCAGTGTGTGTGGTGGGTAAGCCCTTGGACACTAACTAGCCCCAGGTGTCTGAACCTGGCGTTCTGACCTTGGCAATGATGTCACCACTCTGCCTTGGGTCCTTAGGTGTGGGATGAGGGAGACAAGAACACCAGTCTCTGAGTTGTTAGGAGGGTGAAAACAGTTATTACAAGGGAAAGCAATCAGGAAAGTGTTCCCCCACGCAGTGGGAAGTCAACAAGTGTCTGCTCTTATTACCGCCACACTGTGTTTCTTTTAGCACCTATAAAAATAACATCGTTTAAAGGAAAAGGTTTTTTTTTTTTTAAATGCTTGGTCTAATAAAAGACTGTTTTCAGATTTGCGAATATATTGATGTGGAAAGACAAGGTGCTTAGTTACACATTCACAATGTCTTTTTGGAAAGTTATGTACAATCCTAGAATCCAAATATCACTCCACAGCAGAGCCCCTCACCTAAAGCAGTTTGTTTTTCACGGGATGGACTGAGCACACCCCCCAAAGAAACACTGGACACAAATGCAAACCAAGCTGAGCATGTTAGCAAATGTTTGGAACCCAGCACTCAGGAAACTGAGGCAGGAAGCTTTCGAGGTTGAGGACAGCCTGAGATACATAATGAGACCCTACACACACACACACACACACACACACACACACACACACACACACACACACTTGTAATCCAAAACAGTCCATGACTGTGTATAAGCAGTTCAGACCATAAGAGTTATAAACACGCAAAGGAGAAAAAAAATTGTATCCTATTTCCACAGTGGCCAGAGAGTGCACTGAATTACCTGGAACTGGAGTTACAGATGGGTGTTAGCCACCCTGTGGGTGCTGGGAACCAAACCTGGGTCCTCTGCAAGAGCAGCCAGTGCTCCTAACCACTGAGCCATCTCACCAGCGCCACGGCTGAGCTTTGTAAGAAATGTAATTCTGCTTATAAAGTTAAAACAGCTATGTTTGACAGGTGTGGACTTTAATCCGCAGATTCAAGATACGAAACCCCTGGCCTGGGAGGTGGCTGTGGATCACTAGCGGAGCACAGCGCCAAGGGTTTGAGCCTTCTCTCTACACACACAATAAAGTTGTAAAATCTATGCAATGTTGCCTTGTTTTATTTGACAGGTGGCTGTCACCGATCACTCCTGAAAACGTCATTCATCATTGCTTATTGCTTTTTATGTAAATCTAAATGTCTTCAGGCAGGCAGGTAGGGCTTGCCCTGAAGCAGGGGGCTGCCTCCCACTAGCCTCAGGCCCGTGGAAGTTTCTTGGCTGCAGAACAGTTGGGAGTGTAAAGGGTGGAGATAGCAACAGACTGAAGGTAGACTTGTCCTAAGTTGAGAAGCCAGGACACAACACGGAGAAATCGCGATAACACTTGACAGCCCGAAGTGGCGGGGACAACTTACTCCCCCGAGTCCGGCAGAAGAGGGAGCCGTGCCGACGGACCCACCGTGCCCACCCGAGTGACGTATCACACCGATTACGTCTCTGATGTCCCAGTTAGGAGTCGCCGTCCATCCTGGGCTTCCTGTTGTAAAAGGCCCGTGATCCTCCTCAGCGCACACTGGCATTTATGTCCTCTCAGTGTGTGCCGCTGTGTGGGATAATCAGTTACATTCTCTGACCGTAAAGAAGAGGGGAGCCATGGGGCATCCCCAGCTGCCACGATGCACGAAGAAGGCTCTTGCACGCCTCACCTTTGCCAGGGTCAGGGAGCACACTGGTGTGCGCTCTCTCAAGTCTGGCAAGGCCAGGGGGCCAGTGAAGGCTGGTGCTAATCCGTGTTTGCCTTCTTTCCGTCAGAACCCCGAGTTCATTCAGCGTGGCAAATGACCTCTCCACACGTGACCCTTGTCGCTAAGAGAGGACATGTGTCACGTGCCTGTTCCTATCCATCCTCTTCCCTGCTACCCCACACCACCCCATTCCGCCTGCTCGCCTCTCTGGTCCCTTCTCCCCTCAGACAGTCCTCTCTTTCACGTCACGTGAATTACATTGTGCTTTCTTCCCCCTCCTTCCTTCCTTAAGAGCTCTTCCTCTCCTCTGAGGTTTACCTTTCTATTTACACACACACACACACACACACACACACACACACACACACAAGCTTGGTTTGGTCACTAAGCCATCTAAAAAGACAAGTAATTGTGAAAAGCAAAGAAAGGAGCCTTGAAGGACATGGCCACCTCAGGAGGCGGTCTGGTGACACACCCCAGTTGATACCTCCTTCCTTTCTGGACTTTGCATTTTTTTTGTCCTCCATCTGTGGCCTTAGCTGAAGCAGCTGGACCCTATCCACCTAACAAGCTTGCTAAGGAAGGAGCCTGGCTTCTGGTCTTGGGGCTGAGGCCTGCAGGGCTCGTGAGGACGGCCCCCATCACAGTCACATGTGGAAAGTGAGGAGCCAGAGCCCAGAGACTGAAGCTCCGACCCAGGGTTTGGCAAACTCTGTCTGGGAAGGGCCTCATGGGGAGTGTGTGTGTGTGTGTGTGTGTGTGTGTGTGTGTATGTGATTGTGGCTGCCACAACCACCTACAACTGCCATTGACTCGGGAAGGCAGCCACGGATAGTATCAAATGAGACAGAAATAAATGAACAACAGGACTGGGTTCCAGTGGAATTTATTTATGGACACATCACATTTTTTTTACATGTCATTAACTAGCATTCTTCTTTCTACTTTTTCCCCCAACCACATACTAAAGGTAAATCCATTTTTAGCTCCTGCACTAAACAGAAACAGGCCAGAGGCCAGACTTGCCCCCAGGGCAGAAGGACCAACCCTTGGACTCGGCCCCTTGAAGACAGTGCTAGGCCCTGCCAGAG
Source organism: Peromyscus leucopus (assembly GCF_004664715.2). Taxonomy (NCBI): domain Eukaryota; kingdom Metazoa; phylum Chordata; class Mammalia; order Rodentia; family Cricetidae; genus Peromyscus; species Peromyscus leucopus. Next base: position 33,024,740 of record NC_051082.1, read on the forward strand.
AGAGGAGACACGTCATTGCCTAGTGGATGCTTGAGGAGCTGCAGCATCTCAGGCCACCTTGATGGGGAGCCAAGGGAGGGACATGAGACTGGGTGGAGCCTCTGGAGGCTGGTAGCTCATGAGAGCATCAGAGTGAGGCTGCTGCTATCTTCACTGAAAGCTTCCAGATATGGGATGGTCCTTGCAAATGCGGAAGCTGTGGCAAGAGGAGGAGTCATTTGTACTCAGAAAACAAAAACAGGACTTTTTTAGGTCTAAGGACGGGCCCCAGTGGTAGTGTGCCAGCCTCGAATACCCAGCCTCTGGACTGGGTGCCTAGCAACCACAAATGTAAATGCTTTGTTTGGATACTGGGCATGTAGACATCAGACCCAGGACCTTAGGCATCAAAATACTCAGTCTGAGAGCTGGAGGGATGGCTCAGTGGTTAGGAGCACTGTTGCTCTTGCAGAGGCCATAGGTTCAGCTCTCGGCACCCCAAGTCTCACAACTCTCTGTAGCTCCAGTTCCAGGGGATCTGGAGCCCTCTTCTGGCCTCCGAGGACACTGCACACATGGTGCATAGACACACGCAGGCAAAACACCCACAGACAAAATAAGATAAAACTAATTTTTAAGAAGTTTGTTTTCACTCTTGGGCTGGGGAGAAACTAGCTCAGAAGGGGAGACTGGCCTAGCATGTGCGCGGCCCTGGGTTCAATGCTTTGCAGCATACATTTTTTTAAATCCTGCTATGGTTAGTATAATAAGAAAACAAGTTTTCCCAATGACAATTCAGTCTGTGACCTGATTTACTAGGGAGGCTGCAGAATGTCCATCCTGGGATCTTTAAACAGCCGTCCGCTTTGGAGGTGTGAGGGGAACCTACCTCATCTTTAGAGGCTAAATGGACCTGCGGCAGCCTCCTCTGCCTCCATCCTTCCAGGATAGAACAGGGCAGGCATGGACGGGGTGGGGGAGGGTGGGAGGGCAACTCTGTTTTCCTTTTCTCCAACAACAGACACAGTAGAGATTAACTCCCCAAATCCCTGTGTAATCCCAGACACCCAGCCGGCTCCTTTGAAGTTGCCTCTGCCTGCGTAAGGAGGCTGTGGCCACATCTGAAGGCTGGGATGACCCCAGTCACCTGAGCTGCTGTGGCTTCGGGGAGACACTCTGCAAAGGAAAAAGGCACCCCAATGTGACAAGCTTGTCTGGGGAAGGGCAGACACAGCACTAGGCTTTTCCCTGGGTGGGCAGACTCGGGAAGGAGGCCAAGGGGGCACAGCTAGACTTCTGGTCCCTCACCATCAAGTGGCCCAGTCTAGGCTCAGGACAGGGGGTCAGCCATCTTCTCTCCACATTATGCAGGGTTGGCACAGTTGGTGGACACCATAGAAAGCATACTTCGGTGCAGCTTGCTCTCTCTGCTGAGATTTAGTTTTTACTTAAAAATATACTGTCAACTGATTTTAAAAATTGTTCTATACAGCTGGGCGGTGATGGCGCATGCCTTTAATCCCAGCACTTGGGAGGCAGAGGCAGGCGGATCTCTGTGAGTTCGAGGCCAGCCTGGGCTACCAAGTGAGTTCCAGGAAAGGCGCAAAGCTACACAGAGAAACCCTGTCTCAAAAAACCAAAAAACAATTGTTCTATACGTGTGAGTGCCTGTGTGTATGTACATATACCATATAAGTGTCTGTGCTTGTAGAGGCCGGAGGAGGGTATTGGATCATCTCTAACCAGAGTTACAGATGGTTGTGAGCTGTCACGCAGGTGCTGGGAACTGAACCCAGATCCTCTGAAAGAGCAGCCAATGCTCTTAACCACTGAGCCATCGCCGCAGTCCCATAGCTGACTTTTATTTTAAGATGTATGTATTTATTATGTTCCACCTGCAGGCCAGAAGAGGGCGCCAGATCTCATTATAGAGGGCTGTGAGCCACCATGTGGTTGATGTGAATTGAACTCAGGACCTGTGGAAGAGCAGCCGGTGCTCTTAACCTCTGAGCCATCTCTCCAGCCCCCTCTAGCTGATTCTTTAATGACACATTTTACTTGGCTTGGTGTTGCACCCCTATAAACCCAGCGCTTGGGAGGTTGATGCAAGAGGATCACCAATATAAGACCAGTCTAGCCATGCGCTCGTTCTCTCTCTCTCTCTCTCTCTCTCTCTCTCTCTCTCTCTCTCTCTCTCTCTCTCACACACACACACACACACACACACACACACACACACACTAGGAGGGAGGGAAGAAGGGAGGGAGGGAGGGGATTTTCTATTTTTAAAAAGTCGTTTTCATGACTGTTTCTCCCTCCTCGTTTGCATTTGTACGGCCCTTCCTGAGCTGTGTCACCCCCAGCTAAGGCACCCAGATACTGACTCGGCCCAACAGCACCGCAGGCCACACTCTTCAGGCTGAGAGGAGTCGCCGGCCCCTGCTCCCATCAGCCAAGCACAGACGGAACCGCGAGGCCAGGGGTGGCTCTCGTTTCCACTGACCAGAACAAGATTTGTAAACATTTCTTCTTACACTGGATTTCTTCCAAGTTCCCGGGAATTGGGAAGCAATGAAGTAGGCAAGGACGGCGTCAGTTTTCATTACCATCACCTGGTCCCCGCCCCCGACAGCCACACACCCGTCGCGGTTATCCACGGGGTCCTCCGCGTCTATCAACGAGGAACCGAAGGAAATTCAGCCTCTTGCCTGGGCTCATACTTCGGGAGTGAAGTGGAGTTTGGCTTCCTGCCCCGCCCCCTCTGCCTCCAGGCCTTGCAGTAGCCACCGTGCCCGACGCCCCGCTTAAGTAACATGTTCAGTGTTAGCCAAGCGTTCTGCGCGCACACAGCCCGGTAGCTCAGCCGTCGTCCCCGCACATGAATTACACCCACTTTCCCCCCTCCGAGTTACTTATTTTTCCCTATAATGGCATGTGTCGAGTCTGAGCATGCTGTGCTGTTTGTCCTCATCCACACTCACTTTGGGGTCTACCGCCGCCTCCGTACGGCGGCAGTGCTGGGGGGACAGAGGGACAGAGCCTGCTCAGAAATGTTGAGGTCAGAGATGCAGACCTCAAGCGTTAAACTGCATTAGCTGTTGCTCTAGCTTGGTTTCCTGTTACTGTGGAAGGGGAAATACAAGAGAGAGAGAGAGAGAGAGAGAGAGAGAGAGAGAGAGAGAGAGAGAGAGAGAGAAGCACCTTGGGGAGGAGAGGGTTGAATTTCGCTTACAAGATCACAGTCCAACCTCGAGGAAAGTCGGAATGGGAACCCGGAAGCAATCACTCATCCACCTTTTTTCTATAGCCCAGGCCCACCTGCCTAGGGATGGTACCGCCCACGGTGGGCTGGGCCTTCCTATACCATTGTGCCATAAAGAAAATGCCCCACCTATGTGCCACTGACCGATCTGATGGGGGCAACTCCTCAGCTGAGATTCTCTCTTCCCAGGTTTGTGTTGAGTTGTCCTAAACTAACCTGTACAGCTATGGCCAACGCCATGCCGCCACCCGACCCCGCCAGGCAGCTGGATTGCCCACCATGAACGGAATAGCAAAAGGTCTCACCAAAAGTCAGTAAGATCAACACGATGTCCTTGAACTTCCCAGGATATGTCTTCTTTTGTTTGTTCGGCTGGTGGGTTGTTGTTTAGGGGTTTGGGTATGGGAGTTTCTTTGCTTTTTTTCAGGCAGCGTCTCCCATGTGTAGCCCAGGCTAGCCTTATACTCACGCTCCTCTTGTCTCATCTTCCCTGGAGCTGGAATAACAGGCATGCATCACCACCTCCGACTACAACTTCCTTTCTTTCTAAGTCATCCACACGGAGAAACGGACCAGACACAGCCTCGGCAGAGGCAGCTGGTAACAGTATTCCACAGAATGAAAATGCAGGCGAATGGGAGCCATTAACTGGGCTGGGAGCGCGGCTCGATTGTAGAGTGCCTTACCTAGCATGTGCAAGGCTTCAGCTTCCACCCCCTCCACCTCAACAGGTGGGTGGACTAGTTCAACAGCAAACACTAGGCTGAACGCTGAACTCACAGGAAGGCGGTCTGTAGCACACCGCTGCAGCACAGAGCCTAAATCAGATAGGGACTCTCTCTCCACAGCTCACGGGTGCAGCTGTGCTGAAACAAACCGTCAAAGTGTGTGCTTCGCAGGGCAGTGGTGGCGCACACCTTTAATCCCAGCACTTGGGAGGCAGAGAAAGGCGGATCTCTGTGAGTTCAAGGCCAGCCTGGTCTACGGAGCGAGTTCTGGGACAGCCAGAGATACACAGAGAAACCCTGTCTCGAAAAACAAAAAACAAACCAAAACAGTATGTTTCTTCTCATTCCTGTGTGTGCCTGTGCCCTGCCTGCCTGCCTGCCTGCCTTAGGAAGAAAATTTGAAATGCAGAGGCACTGTGCCCAAGAAAGCTGGACACAGCTGGGCTGTCACACACTCTGGGAGCAGATGAAAAGTGTGCACTTGGGAATTTAAGACCCACAGTGGTCTTCTGGCTCCCATGAGGCTTAGCAGTAAAGCTTGTTATACCCCATAGTGAATGGTGGAGGATCCACTCAGGAAGCTGATCAACATGGGAGTGAAGAGTCACAGAGAACTACTGATCAGAAGTCCCTATGCATGTGTAAGCGGTGTGTGTATGTGTGTGAGAGTGTGTGTGGTGTGTGTGTGTAGTGTATGTGGTGTGTATGTATGTGTGTGAGAGTGTGCATGTGTGAGAATATATATGTGGTGGGTGGGTGGGTATATGTGGTGTGTGTGTATGTGTAGTGTGTGTGTGCATGTGTGTATGTGTGAGATTATTAATGTCAGGAGAACAAAGACACCCACGAGTGCAAACACAGTCCCAGCTTGATACAGATAATACTTACCTAATCAAAATGCAAATATGACGATTGGCTTTATCAGATGTGCTAAGCCACGGCTCACGACCTTCTGCAATGCACTTGTCTCTCTATTTTAGTATCTCAGAAGTCAGAATGCCCTGCGCTATTAATGGCAAAATGCTCAACAAAGAACAACTTGAAAGAAGAGGGCTCAGCTCCCAGTCCCCCTTTTGTTCAGTCCAGGACCCGCTGTCCACAAGTGAGGAGGGTTTTCCACTTCAGGCAGACCCTCAAAGGCTTGCCGGCAGCGGGGTCCTGGACACTATTAATCGCCGTGGTGTCAGTAGGGGCACTTTTATTCTTTTGCAGTTCCTCATAAAATATTGCTGAAGGACTAGAGAGACAGCTCAGTGGTTAAGAGCGTGGGCTGCTCCGGCATGGGACCCAGGTTCAGTTCCCAGCACCCACATGGCTGCTCACAACCATCTGTAACTCCAGTTCCAGGGAATCCGGCGCCCTCTTCTGGCCTCCACAGTTAGTACATGCCTATGACTCATACATGTAGGCAAAACGTCCATACACATAGATAGTTTTTGTTAATTAGGCTAAACCTCATGATGAAGGGCAGGTAAGACAGGAAGAAATACAGAAACTGAGGAGGAAGCAGGCCTGAGGAAGGGGGAAATCTTTCCCTTGGCTGCCATAGCAACAAGTCAGGTGGGAATCTCTAGAAGATAAGGAAGACACAGCTTTTAAAATGTATTGTTTACCAATGAGCGCTGCAAACACCAGAAACAGAACTGAAATCAGAGACCGTGGTCCACTGAGGGCGTCTAGATGGAGGTTCGAACAGGCCAGGAAGCCACAACCTTGTGGTTTTTAGAACGTTTAAGCTACCTCTAAGTGTTTGGAGTAAATTAAAACAGAGAGAGAGAGAGAGAGAGAGAGAGAGAGAGAGAGAGAGAGAGAGAGAGGGAGGGAGGGAGGGAGGGAGGGAGGGAGGGAGGGAGGGAGGGAGGGAGGGAGGGAGGGAGGGAGGGAGGGAGGGAGGGAGAGAGAGAGAGAGAGAGAGAGAGAGAGAGAGAGAGAGAGAGAGAGAATGAAGTGAACTCTTCCACTCCCGTTCACCAGAACGGGAATTTTCAGGCTGTGGAAATCAAAGGGGCTTCTCCACCAGGCTAGACACCTTATAGGTCCCTCTGTCCTCGCAGGGGCTTGTAAGAAGCCAGACCTCCTCGGGGACGATGCATGTCACCTCAGCCTCGGTCTGGGCACCGGGGAAGCCTCACTTCTGACTCTCGGATCACATACAGCTCTGCATTCGGGTGGGGGAAAGTGGAAACCGCAGGGTGAGGACGCTCCAGTGACTCAGCCCTGCGGAGAGGAAGGAAGCTGGCGGTTGGTCCAGCAGGTGGGGAGCCTCCTCCTCCGCAGACACCTGTCGGCGGCGGCGGTTCTGGAAGCCCGCCTTCTGGGTTCCAGAGGACGAGCCCAGCGTTCCCCCACGCCGAGAGGCATCTGTCCACAGAGAGACCTGCACCCGCGTCCGGGAACCGCGTGACCGAAGAGAAGGGGCCTCTGCACCGGCGGGCTCGGCGGGATGCTGAGCCCAGCCGCGCACAGCTTTTCCGGCGTCGCCACCCCCCCCCCGCTGTCCTGGGGTTCCCACGACGGCTCCATACGGGGCACCCGCTGCCCCCAGGTTCCCACGGCCAGCTCCACGCGGGGACCAGGTGTGCCCCCGGGGGAACAGCCTTTTTACGTCTCAGGGGCTGGCGAGGCTCCTTCTCCACGGAGCCTGGTGTGAGTGAGCATCGCGTCCCACCCTCCCCAGCGCGCCCCGGAGGTCCAGCGGCCGGGGTGGGGTGGGGTGGGGTGGGGTGGGGTGGGGTGGGGTGGGGTTTCGGGAGCGGTTCCCGCTGCTCAGTAGGAGATCTGAGATTGGGCAGGCCAGCAGTTAAGTATTTTAAACACCACTTTCTGCAACCAAAGCCGACTTCCTGCAGAAACCCTCCACCGCCCTCTGCCCGGCCCCTTTCCTCCCTAGCCCGCCGGTTTCTAACCCTGAAGCCTTCCACTTGGTATCCATCCCGGTGAGATTTGGTGGAACACAGCAGCGGACTAGTTAGGCCTCAGGTCCTGCAGAGGCCTGAGTTAGAACATGCTAACCAGGTTTGCTGGAGGCATCTGGGTCCCTGCAGTCCTTTACCGAGGGGGTCCGGGGGCCTCCAGCCTCACCTTCCCACACCCCAGCTGCCCTCTGAGTGCCCGCATTGAAGGAGCATGATCCTTAAGGTGTGAGGTCCAACCCTGGCCCTATTTCAGGGGCTACTCTCACAGGAATGAGGAGGAGACTGCTTCCCCAGTGTGGGATTTTAGCTGTCCTCACACCCTTCAGAGGAGACAGTCCCTCTACCCACCCACCCTGCGAATAGCTCCACTCTGTAAGAATGCAGAAGACCAATGGAGAGCATTATATTCGCAAGCCAAGCTCCTCTCCTACTTAAGTGAGAAAAAATGGTCCCGGGCTGTCCGCTGGATTATGGTGCGTAGCTAATTCAATCTAGTTTGGAAAATGCCTGGGAAAGTATGGACTAGTCGGGGGATTTCGAGAGATTTCCTTCATCTCTTTGAGTCTAGCAGACTAGGCTGTGTTGGGCCAGCAGGCCGCAAAGTCAGGGCAGCGAGCTTGCGGAAGACTAGGGTCCTCCTCAGGCTGGGTCTGCAGCCCGGGGCAGCCTGCACCCCCCACCCCCAGCACCCCCATGCACACCCCCCACCTCACCAGCCGTTTCATTTAGGTTCTCATTCACGGCTTTAAATGCCAGTACCACGCACGGCTCTCTTCATCCCTCCTCCCCAGAGTCACCGTCTTTCCCTCGCTGTCCTGTCCTGTTCTCTGCTTGGGTTTGTGGAGGACACCCTCAGTTTTGCCAAGTACCACTCACACCATCTGGGGTGGCAGCTGTCAGGGACAAATGTGGTCAGGGGAGGGCGGGAGAGACGGCTCAGTGGTAAAGACCCTTTTTCCAGCCAGTTTCCCAGCCAACCTGAGTTTGAAACCCACCCTGGCACTCCCAAAGCGGGAGGAGAGAACTGACCCCCGCCAAGTTATCCTCTGACTTCCACATGTGGGAAGTGATACCTGGGTGGGAACACACACAAGTAAATGAATACTAATTTATATACATACATATGTGTGTGTGCGTACATATATATATGCATATATAAAAATGTAGATGTGTGTATGTAGCTGTATATCCAGACGAGGGAGGGAGAAATCAAGAAATCAAGAAACAAAAAGCTGGGCTTGTCTAACTTAGACAAGAGGCACTTTGCAGGTGCAGGGTAGCAAATTCACACTACTACAGAAAAAACATGAGAGGCGCTCCATAAGGCTGTAACAGGAAGAGGAAGACCCGCCACTGGTGTGGTACCTGGGCAGCTGTAGTCCTGGCTACCAGAGAGGCTAGGGAACCTTGAGCCCAGGGGTTCCAGGCCACACTGGGCAGGAGAGTTGGGGGTTGGGGGAGAAAAAGCAGGGAAGGGAAGAGGGGAAAGAGGGGGAACCAATGGTGTGTGCTCTGCCTTCCAGTCCCAACACCATGTATTTTTTTAAGCAGTCCAGGGGCTCAAGTGATGGCTCAGTGGTTAAAAGCACTGACTGCTCTTCCAGAGGACCCAGGTTCGATTCCCAGCACCCACATGTCAGTTCACAACCATATGTATCTCTAGTTTCAAGAGATCTAGCACCCTCTTTTGGCCTCTACAGACACTGCATGCCCTGTGCACATACACACACATGCAGGCAAAACACCCATACACATAAAATAAGTAATTCTAAAATTTTTTTTGCTAAAATTAAATTTAAAAAGTAGAATAAAGCCAGCATGGGAACACTCGTTTGTGGCTCCAGCCACTCTGGAGGGAGGCTCTGGCTTTGCTGATCCCACCTCAGAGAGAGAGAGAGATCCAGGAGGACCCCAGATTAGTATTTAGGAATTTGCCTTTGTTAACATTTTAAAGTAATATACAGGCTAAAATATTTAAATTAAAAAATATGTATTTTGCCGAGCGGTGGTGGCGCACGCCTTTAATCCCAGCACTTGGGAGGCAGAGCCAGGTGGATCTCTGTGAGTTCGAGGCCAGCCTGGGCTACAGAGTGAGATCCAGGAAAGGCACAAAGCTACACAGAGACACCCTGTCTAGAGAAACAAAAACAAAAAGCATGCATACACACCTGCACATCGTGAAATTCCCCCTTCTCTCCTGGCCACCAGTCTAACCAGAGATCTTCAGTTACAAGTGCGCTTCTAAATCAACACTGGACAACAGACCATATGCTTGCTTCTCTACTGGCATAGAAATGGAATTATACTGCACATACTGCTGTTCTATCCTCTCTCTCTCTCTCTCTCTCTCTCTCTCTCTCACACACACACACACACACACACACACACACACACACACACCAATATGAATTTGAGGCTTATCCCCATCAGTACAGGAGAGTAGTTGAACTTTTAAAACAACTGTCTGGTATTCCATACAGTGATGCCATCATTAAGCACTGGTTAAGTTTTCAAACTGTTTCCAGCCATTGACTGCAATGAAGGTCTTTGAGTGTGTCTTTTTTATGTACATGAGTGTTTTGCCTGCATGTATGTCTCTGCACTGTGTACATGCAGTGTTCCCAGAGACTGAGCGTATCTTTAAGCCCAGGGTGACTATATCTAGAAAGTAAATTATTAGCAGTAGAATTGTTGGCCAGAGGGTGTACACATTTTCAATTGTGATAGATAGAACCAAAGAGTAGCTAGATTTTATTTTAGAGTAAGAAAGGATTTTTGCCTTATTTTGGTTTGGGGGTTTTTTTTTGTTGTTGTTGCTGCTGTTGTTTTGTCTTTTCGGAACAGGGTTTCTCTGTGTAGCCCTGCCTGTCCTAGAACTCACTCTGTAGCCCAGGCTGGCCTCGAACTCACAGAGATCCGCCTGCCTCTGCCTCCCAAGTGCTGGGATTAAAGGCGTGCGCCAGCACCACCTAGCTGAATAAGAAAGAATTTTAACTGAACCTACCCAAAATGTTGTAAGACAACTTACCAGAAATGCCATTGGGTGTATAGTCAAGTCAACTCTGATTCGCTTGCTTTCTGTCTCTCTCTGTTTCTCTCTCTCTCTCTCTCTCTCTCTCTCTCTCTCTCTCTCTCTCTCTTACTTGTAAAGAACAAGTATTTCTTTCTTTCTTTCTTTCTTTTTTTGATTTTTTGAGACAGGGTTTCTCTGTGTAGCTTTGCGCCTTTCCTGGAGCTCACTTGGTAGCCCAGGCTGGCCTCGAACTCACAGAGATCGGCCTGGCTCTGCCTCCCGAGTGCTGGGATTAAAGGCATGTGCCACCAACGCCCAGCCAGTATTTCTTTCTTAATGTTTCCGAAGGCTTAGAAATCTAAGATCAGGAGACTGGCATCGGGCCTTTCTGCTTCCTCTCGTGGTAGAAGACTCAAGGGCAGTGGTCAGGACTTCACCTGTGTCAGGACGCCCACGTAACTAACTGTGGTAGTTTGAATGTCATTGACCCCTTAATCTCACAGGGAATGGCATTATTAGGAGGTGTGGCTTTGTTGGAGCGGGTGTGGCCTCTTTGGAGGAAGTGTGTCACTATGTGGGTGGGGTTTGAGGTTTCCTATGCTCGGGATACTGCCCATTGTCTCAGTCTACTTCCTGTTGCCTGCAAGATGTAGCACTCCCAGCTCCAAACAATATCTACCTGCACGCTGCCATGCTCCCCACCATGAGGATAATGGCCTGAACCTCTGAACCTGTAAGGGAGCCACCCCAGTTAAAGGTTTTCCTTATAAGTGTTGCTGTGGTCATGGTGTCTCTTCACAGCAATAGAAAACCCCGACTAAGACACTAGCCCAAGCCCATGGTGTCGGCATCCACCACCCACCCCACGAGATGGAGCCCTTGCAGCCTCACCCCCTATGAAAAGTCTCTCCTTAACGCCCTTTAGGAGGGAAGTTTCCAACACGGCTCTGACAGGACACATCCAAATCGCAGTGCCCTTTTAGCCCTCTCTTATTGTTGTTGTTCTAATTGACAGAGTATATAATGTGTATTTCTGGGGGCTGGAGAGATGGCTCAGCAGTTGAGATCACTTACTGCTCTCCCGGAAGACCCAGGTTCAGTTCCCAACACCCATAGCTAGGGGCTCAGGGCTACTTAGAACTTCAGGGGATTTGACACTCTCTTCTGGCCTCTGTGTACTCATGTGCACAACCCACACACACACACACACACACACACACACACACCCGCACACACACACATGCACACACACACACACACACACCTGCACACACACACATGCACGACCACACATTTGAAACTAATAAAAATAGATCTTTTTTTAAATTATATGTATTTTGGGTAGACAATATGATGTTTATAAATATGTATACTCTGCTTTCTAGTAGTAGTCCTTATAGCCCCAGGGACTGGAAATATATTTGCTACTCAGTGGTAAGCAAGATGTTGGTGTGGTTTACACTGGAAGAAGCCTGAAGGATGCTGGCCCAGGTAACACATGCCCACAGTGACCTCCGAGTGGGGCGTCGCTCTGACGTAAGGGCTTTCCCGTGGTATGCCGGGACCGGGGAGGACCCAAGTAGGTGGTCAGAAAGAGTCTGAGGGGAGCCCCTCACATCCTCTCGTCGCTCACGCTGTCCACATCTGGAACTCCACATCTGGAAAAGTGCTGTTGGACAGATGTGGCCACCCAGGGAGTGATAAAGCCATTCGCTCACCAGCTCTAGGATCCTGGGTACGGTGGTCGGTGCTGCCACAAGCATCTAAACACTGTTGGCTCCCAGCATGAGAAAGCTGCCCCCCTTACAAGTCACCTTACCTCGTTCCCTGGGAGACTCTAGCTTAGATAGAGTGGGAAGAAAACGGTTTCTCTTCAGACTTACTTGTATTTACTTTGTGTGTGAGTATTTGCCTGCACGTGTGTGTGTGTGTGTGTGTGTGTGTGTGTGTGTGTGTGTGTGTGTGTGCTATGTGTGTGGTGTCTGTGCCTGGTGCCTGTGGAGGCCAGAAGTGGGCATTGGATCCCCTGGAACTGGAGTTACAGGTGGTTGTGAGCTGCTGGATGGATGCTAGGAGCTGAACCTGGGTTCCCTACAAGAGCAGCCAGTGCTCTTAACCACGGAGCCCATAAAGGTGTGGCCCAGGCTGCCCTTGACCTGGTGACCACAGCCCGCTTCACTTTCTAATCCCTGAACACAAGATTTCCTTCCTGCTACAAGCCAGGCCTTGCGGTGTCTAGGGACAGCCATGCTAACTCAGTGCTTCTTATTTGGGTTTCATCTTAGTTCTTTCAGCCACTTCTGACACGTCATGTTTCCCACACTGTCACCACATTAACTCCTGATTTGAACACCCTTCTCCTCAAGCAGTGAAGAGCCCCGGAAACCACTGCCCAGAACCGAGCTGCACCCTGGGAAAGGAGGGATGAGCGAGGCCCCGGCTAGGAACGTTTTGCCTTGGGTTGTCAACACAGTTTTCCCTTCTGGGGAAACTACTGGAGAACAAGCCTTTATTCCATGATTCCCGGTTCTCCCTGACTAGTCCTGTGTAGCTGGATGTTTCTCAATCCCGCCTGGCCCCTGGGTCCCACAGCCGTTTATAAAATAATCACTCAGAGGCTTATATTAATTACAAACTGTGTGGCCGATGGCTTCAGCTTCTTGCTAGCTAGCTCTTGCATCTTAAATGAACCCATTCCTATTAATCTAGATGTTGCCACGTGGCTGCGGTGTCTGCTGGCGTCTTGCTGATCCTTTGGCAGCAGCTGGCGTCTCTCCTGACTCCACCCTTCTTCTCTCTCTATCTCCGCTTGGATTTTCTGCCTGGCTGTGAGCTTTCTTGCCATAGGCCAAAACAGCTCTCTTTGTTATCCAATGGGAGCCGCACATACTCACAGCACACAGAAAGACATCCCACAGCAGTCCTACTCAAAAGATGACAATGCACAGAGCCCAGTCAGGCCCTTTGGCCCTTGTCTGTCACCCTGGATTCTCAGGAGAATGGTGTAACAAAAACACTGGAGTGGAAAATTCTGCTGCCCTACCCGGGGCAGAGGGTCATCTCATCCTCTTGGCTCTTAAGTCTCTAACAACTCTTCCATCCCTTTCTAGAAAATTCCTTTCTGATTAAGTTACGGTTCATTTCAGTTGCATACAAGGAAAGAACTCAACATGGGCCGGAGCCTTCTAACCATCTAACACAGGTTCTGCACAATCCTTGTGTCCCCGGTTCCATTGGGGAGCCCAGGTCCCTCTTCTCCGTTCCTGTTTCCTATTGTCTGCTGGTCTGGCTAACGTGCCACCAAGGTGTCCATCAAGTTCCCACACAAACTGTGAGAGGGGCTGGAGAAATGGCTCAGAGGTTAAGAGCGCTTGCTCTTCCAGAAGACCTGAGTTCAGTTCCCAGCATGCACACCGGGTGGCTTGTATCCACCTGTAACTCCAGCCCAGGGGACACTGGGGGCGGGCTGCACCTTCAGATGTACCTAAAGGCCTGGGGAAAGAAGGTAGAGATAAGAAGTGGGTCCCAGAGGCAATGCCAAGCTGCCAAAGGCCCAGCCTCAGACTCCACGAGCTCACAGAGAGGCACAAACTAAAAGGTAGAGGGTCGAGGTCTGGAAAAGAGAGGGTGGGAAGGCTGGAGGGGACAGGCTTGAGTCGGCATCTAGGGATCGGGCGCCTGCACCTTCTTCTGAGGTAACAAGACAGTGATAATCTGGGGTGCCTCCTCCCACCAGCCTGTTCTCAGAAGCCCTGCTCTGTTTGTTGGCTCCAGTGGGGACAGCCCTTAGGGGAGAGGCCTTACAGCAGAAGAAATCTGGCGCACCCGGGGTGTGTGGGGTGGCGTGGGGGAAGACAGGCATTGTGGGATAGTGGAACTGTAGGCAGACAAATTTAGACGCTGCTTTAAGAGGGTTGTGTTTTTTTCTCACCCTGATTGGCGAGTGTAAAACCCTCATTTACAACCTTGACAGAACCCCGACTAATTTCTGTCGTTGAAACAGCTTTTTTTAGTCACCGCATCGAGATGTAGAATACATTTCCTCTTCTTTCCCAACATATCACATTTCTTGGCAGAAATATGTAGCAGAAAAGCACCAAACTCTTTTATAATGAGAACAAACTCAAAATTCCGCCCATTGGCCCTCTCCTGTAGATTATTTCTTCCTGTTAGCTCGCCCCCTGCTTTGACTTTATTCTAGTGACTCACACGTTAAATTTCGATTTCAGCATCCTCCAGTCGTATTACAGGATCCGGTTGCCACAGGATGGGGCCGTGACCCTAAAGATTTCTAAGCTGAACGGGTTTCCCATGCGGTCACTCTGGAGTTTGGCCACCTCCAGGCTGCTCTCTCTTCCCGCTCGAATTCCAGGGATAAACCAGAATGGCCTTCCTGCTCTTCCGTCTTGATTGAATTTATCTCCTCTCTAAGATTTTCCCTTTTGAAATTCTGTGTGTGTGTGTGGGGGGGGGGGGTCTGTAATCGCCTTTAGGAATAAAAAAAAATCAAGTTCAGATCTAAAGTACCACAAGATGCCGTGTGCCAGCCACACCAGGGGCCTTTGCTCACCAGCCGGGGCCCCTGCCGCTGCCCGCTGCGCCTCCTTTCTTTCTGCCCTGAAACCGCCTTCCCGGCTCAGCTCTGCGCAGTGACTAACGCCATCAGGAATATGACCCAGTTTGCTTGGCAGGATGCGTGTGTGTGTGTGTGTGTGTGTGTGTGTGTGTGTGTGTGTGTTTCTTTTTTAATTCGCTGCTCTCTCTGGTCACGATTCTCTCCCAGGCATTTAGCGGCTCCCTCTTGGCATCTGTCTGGTGCCAAGCCGGATTGATAACTCTATCCCCAGCTGTCCCTTCCAGCCAGCCCTCCTCTTTCTGGTAAATCCATATTCCATTTGCTTTCCTGCAGCAGCCTGCTATCTCTAGGGTCTCCTTAAAATAGATAAACACTGCTCTCCAAGGGAAGTCTCCAGGCAAAACCCACAGCGCCTACTAGCCCGATAATCTGCTCCAGAAGGCGGCTGGATAAAAAGAATCGCAATGGGAGCCACCCACTGGTACAGGCTTTTATCATTTACCAAGCACCTTTGACCCACATGGTCTTATTTAATATTCACAATAAGCCATAATGCAGGTACAAGGGCTATTTCCACCTTATAAAAGAAAAAAAAAAGCCCCTAAAGAAGTAAAGAATTCTGGGTAGGAAATCGGGCGGGACTGGGGCCGGTTCTTTTGAAAACTGCTATGTAAATTATATTTGCTCAGACACACAGGGCCAGGAATGCAGCTCCAGGGCAGAGTGCTTTCCCAGCACAGAAGACAGACCCTGGATTCAATCCCCAACACCTTGAGGGAAAAAAAAAAAAAAAAAACAAAAAACAGACAGAAGAATCTTTGGTGTCCATTTTGATGCGAAGGGCATCCCCAATCCGAATGCAAGGGACCAGAAATGTTTTGAGTTTAGGAATCTCCCCCAATTTGGGAATATTTCCATGAACATAATGATCTCATCTTAGGGATGGTACCCAAGTCCAAGCACAACATCTGCTTGTGTTCCCTGTGCGTAGTCTGGAATAACTTCGCGCAGTATGTTTAGCGTGCCTGAGTGTTGACGGTGTTCTGTCCCATGTCACCAGGCACAGAACTTTCCGTTTGCAGCAACACATATAAACTCAGAGAGTTCCAGATTTCAAATTTTGTTCATTTGCTGGTGTGCCATGCTGCATCACTGGAATTAACAAAATGGGTCCCACATGCCAGATCTAGAGGTTATGGGCTTTGGGAAGGCAGGCCAGAGCCTCTCACGTGGAATGGCAGCTCAGTTGGCTGAGTGGGACCTCAAGGCTCGCCATTTATGGAGAGTAATTCCAAAGAGAGAGCCTTAGTATCAAACGAAACCCAGCCCTCACCACCCTCAGAAGCATGCCTGTGTGCAAGCGCGTTTCAGATGGAACATGGCTATAAAGTTGAGAAAGAAGGGCTAGAATTCTGCTTTAAAATTAAAAAAAAAATCACTGTTGGGGAGATGGCTGAGCAGTTAAGGGTGGGTATTGTTGGTGCAGAGAACCAGGGTTCAGTTCCCAGCACCTCCACGGTGGCTCACAACATCTGTAATTCCAGTTACAGGGGATCTAATGCCCCCTTCTGGCCTCTTTGGGCAAAGAGATTGTCTTATACATACATGTGTACCTATGGAGGCAAAGTGCTCAAACGTGTAATAAAAAAGTTAAAAACCACTGTTAGGATTTAAATCTAGAATGTCTTCCACAGGCTCATGTTTTGAGCATTGGTCTCATTAATTTCAAGACCTTTATAAAAGGGGGGCCTGGCTGGCGCATGCACCAGAGACAGGCCTTTGAAAGTTACAGTTGGCTCCAGCCTGCATTCTCTCTACTTCCTGCTTGCTGCTGTGTGGTGAACAAGCAGCCGCCACCAGGAACTCCCACCACCAGGAACAGAACTGTTCTGTGCGGCTTTCCCCAACATGACAGACCAAAATCACTCTGACCCCCTGGGCCAAACTAAACCTTCCCTACCCCCAAGCTTCTTGTCAGCAATTCTGGTCACAAGTAACTCACACACTCACCAAGCTGTGGCCTCACCCTTCTGGAACCTTCTGGCTTACCTACAACTATCAACACAAGGATCTGAGGCCACCAGTTTGAAGAAAGAAAAGAAAAGAAAAACCTTGAATTTTCATATCAGAAAACTCCCTTTTGTGGACCCATCAGACTCATGAGGCACATGGGCTGGTCTGATACACAGAAACTCTGGACACCTCCCTTCAGGGGTGAAAAATGAAAGGAAATGAGTGATAAAGGCCCCTCATGTTGCTTTTCCAGAATGAGTGGGTCACTCCTGGTGTAGTCATGATGGCCAGCCCTTCTAGAAACTTCCATTAGGGAAAAGCTGCTTAAGACAATCTTATCTGGCTGAGCGGTGGTGGCAGACACCTCTAATCGCAGCACACAGGAGGCAGAAGCAGGTGGGTCTCTGAGTTCAAGGCCAGCTCTCATCTACAGAGCGAGATCCAGAACAGCCAGAGCTACACTGAGAAACCTTGTTTCGAAAAACAAAACAGAAGACAATCTTATCTGCCATCTATCTGCCCGGCTTTACCTGAACTCTATGTTGGGTCTTGCAAAACAAAGCTGTTTCCTCCTGGCTCTTGTTTACGCACAGTGGCTGGTAAATATTTAACAGCTAATTCCCCAGGAGGGGAAAAGCCCTAGAGTGCAGATTTTTTGCAGAGTTCCAAGATGTGGTTGAAGAGCAGGTTTGAGAGTCTGCCTCTGTGACTGTTTGCGGCGCCCTTCCAACTTGAATAGCTTTCGATTTATCCAGCACCTCACTGACCCACGGGCAGCCTAGGAGCCAGCCCTCTGATCTGGAGGGAAGGTGATCTGTGGGTGGCCCTGTCCCCTCTGCCCGCTCTCCCAGACCCTCTCTAGAAGAAAGACCGTTGCTCAGTCAACAGTTTGCAAGGATTCCAACCAAAGCCTCTATGTCCCTTTGAAGTGCCCTCACATAGCCAGACAGGACGCCGGAGTCTTCAGTACAGAGTCCGGCAGTCTTAGCCCTCAGTCTTTCTTGTCTGGTCTCCATGAATAACTGCACTGGCAATGTGTCTAGAATCTCCCTGAGCACCAGCGTGCTTTTGAGGTTTGTTTGATTTCTCTTTTAATAGACAAATTGCAGAAAACACAAAGAAAAAAACCATTTCCTGTTCCCAGCTCAGCACCCACAACCAGGAAGGAGCTAGAAGGAGCATCCTGGAAGCTGCTCATTCACAGACACCCTGTGGAGTGGCTGCCTCTGCCACCAGGACCCTTAGCCACAGAGCAGGAGGGAGGAGGAAGGGTTCAGGGGGTGTGGTAACAGGATTCCACAGCTTTCTAATGAGCATAGGTCGCTGGCTCCGCCCCGCGGCTGGCTCCGCCCCGCGGCTGGCTCCGCCCCGCGGCTGGCTCCGCCCCGCGGCTGGCTCCGCCCCGCGCTGGCTCCGCCCGCGGCTGGCTCCGCCCCGCGGCTGGCTCCGCCCGCGGCTGCTCCGCCCCGCGGCTGGCTCCGCCCCGCGGCTGGCTCCGCCCCGCGGCTGGCTCCGCCCCGCGGCTGGCTCCGCCCCGCGGCTGGCTCCGCCCCGCGGCTGGCTCCGCCCCGCGGCTGGCTCCGCCCGCGGCTGGCTCCGCCCCGCGGCTGGCTCCGCCCGCGGCTGGCTCCGCCCCGCGGCTGGCTCCGCCCCGCGGCTGGCTCCGCCCCGCGGCTGGCTCCGCCCCGCGGCTGGCTCCGCCCGCGGCTGGCTCCGCCCCGCGGCTGGCTCCGCCCCGCGGCTGGCTCCGCCCCGCGGCTGGCTCCGCCCCGCGGCTGGCTCCCGCATGCCTTCCTCTTTTCCTCCCTTCAAGCACACACAGTCACTGTGTTCCTTCACTCTTCCTTCCTTCCTTCCAGAACTGGACCTGAATCTCCCCCATCTCCTCCCCATTGCCGCCACAACTCCCGGCCCCCTTGTTTGCTCTTGGCATGCTATATTGCTATATTGCAACTTGTTTTCTGATCTACCTATTTCCTATGTGGAACCTTGACTTGACATTTTTTAGCCTTCTGGTGATTGTAAATATGCAAGCAATTGTCTAAGCTCCCTGTCTCTGTCGTCCTGTACAATCTCTTTGAGTTATTCCTTTTACAGAGCTGTTTAAAGAGGTCTTAGTCTTGGGAGATTTTGTTGTCTAGACTGCTCAAGTTATTCGGATAGCTTCCCATGTGTCTTCCTTGGGTCTCAGAATTATCTGAGAAATAGACATTATTGTTTATTCCATATTACATAGGTTGTTATTGAGGATCAGGGGGGTTAGGTGCGTTTCCACCGTCACTCAGCTAATAAATGGTAAGTGACCTATGAACTGACCCTAGAAGGACTGCTTTTGGATGTGTAAATTGAAAGGACCAAAATCCCCAGAACTACATTGCTGTGGATGATTGATTGATAAATAAAACACTGATTGGCCAGTAGCCAGGCAGGAAGTATAGGTGGGACAAGGAGAGAGGAGAATTCTGGGAAGTGGAAGGCTGAGTCAGAGAGATGCTGCCAGCCGCCATGAGAAGATGTTAAGATACCGGTAAGCCACAAGCCACGTGGCAACTTATAGACTAATAGATATGGGTTAATTTAAGATATAAGAACAGTTAGCAAGAAGCCTGCTGCGGCCATACAGTTTGTAAGCAATATAAGTCTCTGTGTTTACTTGGTTGGGTCTGAGCAGCTGCGGGACTGGTGGGTGAGAGAGATTTGTCCTGACCGTGGGCAAGGCAGGAAAACTCTAGCTACACTACATGTAGACCTCTGGCACCAGAATCCTTATCTGCCACAAAGTTCACCCACCACTTGGGTTAGGAATATGGACATTAATGACCCACATAAAGACATCTTGCTCAACAGTGGAGTTTCGGTCAACAAGGGAACATTCCTCACAATGGTCCCAAGGATTTTAATTGAACTAAAGATGCCCTGTCACATAGCTTGTGTTTCCACTGTGACTTTTCTGTCTCCATACAGAAAATACTCACGCTTCTGTTAAAAATACTGATGGTCATCAATTCAGTGACCACTGTAGAGGTAGTGGCCCAGAACCAGTAGACTACACACCGCCTGGTGTATGGTGGACTCTATCTACCTCTGGGTTGCACAAAATGTGTTCTATACTGTTTAGGACCATGTCACCTAATGGCACACTTCTCACAGTACAGCCCATCCTAAGGGACGCTTGGCTGATACGAACATAGCCATTTCTTAACAGTTAAAAAAGTAAAACAACATGATTGCTGTGGGGTGTCCTGTATGCTGTAAATATGTGTTGCTATGATTGATTGATAAATAAAACGCTGATTGGCCAGTAGCCAGGCAGGAAGGATAGTGTAGGCAGGACAAGGAGGAGGAGGATGCTGGGAGGTGGAAGGCTGGGGCAGAGAGATGTTGCCAGCCACTGCAAGGAGAAGCATGATGTAAGATACCAGTAAGCCCCGAGCCACGTGGCAAGGTATAGATGAATAGAAATGGGTTAATTTAAGATATAAGAACAGATAGCAAGAAGCCTGCCACGGCCATACCGTTTGTAAGCAATATAAGTCTCTGTGTGTTTACTTGGGGGACGCGAGTGGGAGAGATCTGTCCCGACTGCCGGCAGGCCAGGACACAGGAAAACTCCAGCTGCATATGATCCTTAAGACAGTGGCTCTCAAATTGTGTCCCTACCTTTTTTTTTTTTCCCAAAGGATTTTACAAGCTGGACTCGGGTGGTGAGGAAGGGGATGGTGAGGAGGAGGAGGGGGATGGTGATGAGGAGGGGGATGGTGAGGAGGGGGATGGTGGTGAAGGAGGAGGGGGATGGTAGCAGATCCAGAGCTCCAATGAAATTGTTGTGACTGTTACCCCCCTGCTCTAACCTGCTTTCTGCTGCTGTGATGAGGACCATCACCACCAGCAACTTGGGGAGGAAAAGGTTTATTTCCGTCTCTGGCTCGTAGTCCATCTCTAAGGGAAACCAAAGTAGGAACCTGGAGGCAGGATGCTAAGGATGCAGGAGGAGCCGATGCAGAGGCCATGGAAGATCGCTGCTCACCAGCTTGCTCCCCTTGGCTTGCTCAGCCTGCTTTCTTAGATTACCCAGGACCACCTACCTGGGGTGGCACTGCCCCCAATGGGCTGGGCCCTCCCACATCAATCATTAATCAAGAAAATGCCCCCACAGACTTGCCTATCTGCCAGTTTGTTGGAGGCATTTCCTCAATGGATGGTCCCTCTTCCTGGGTGGCTCTAGTTTAGATTAAGTTGAAAAAAAAAAAAAAACTAACTAGCACACCCCCTCTCAGGGTGGTGATGTCACATACTCTTTGAAAACTGTCCCGACTTCAGAACATTACACTGTAAATGTTCTTAGCGTTTTGGTACCTGCACCTATTTCTGCCAGTGAACACAGAGACACTAAGACACACGTGAGGGCGGCGTACAGAGGTTAGAGAAACACAGAGGGAATCCATTTGGCCTGGCGTGACAGCGCAACTTTTCTTCCGTGGGCAGTTGGTGGTGATTTTAAATGGTATCCATATATTCTGGGATCTGCTTTCTCCTTATAAAATTGCTCTTAGCTCATTTCATGCTGTTCTCCAGGGGCCCTCACAGCTCTGGGTGCTTTCCCGTGTCCTCCACTGTGCCATGGGACTGAGGATGATGACTAGAGAGGTGTTTCGTCTCAGTAAAGAATAAAGGGGAGGAAAATGTAGAGATGCCACCATAAGGGACAAGGCCTGGCACCAGACGGGGGGAAGACACTTTGAACTGCTGATGAAAACGGTACATTTTTCTTTAAAGATTTATTTAATTATTATGTATACAGGAGAGGGCGCCAGATCTCATTATAGATGGCTGTGAGCCACCATGTGGGTGCTGGGAATTGAACTCAGATCCTCTGGAAGAGCAGTTGGTGCTCTTAACCTCTAAGCCCCCGGAAATGGCACATTTTAAAGGAGGGCTCTGGGCCTTGCCTCCCTCAGCAGGGGGAGAGAATTGGAAGGCTCATTTTAACTTTCCCCAGTCAACCCCCACTTCTGACTCCCAGGAATAACGCCCAGGCTTGGGCCAAGCCTGTGCTCATGACAATCCCGGGGACCCTGGGAGGGTAGCTGGCGTGCAGACCGAGAGGCCCTGACAGAAATGATTGTCTGAACGCTGATGAACAAGGTCTTCGTGACTATCTGACCAGGGTTCTCCCCCGAAACCTTGTGGCTGACAAAAGACTATGTGTGCCTCTTGCTCTTCCCCAACCCACCCTTGCAGGACTCCGTGACACAGCTGGCCTCTAGACACAGTGTCCCAGGCCTTGAGTAAGGAGGCTGCAATCCTGAAAAGCCAGTCTAGGAGGCCCCACCTCTTCTCACTGAAATCAGCTACCAGGAGGTGCTTGGAGCCAAAGCCAGGCTTTTGCCACAGTACCACAGGGTTCTCTCTCCTGGCCCCCAGGCTTCCTCCCCACCGCTCGCCCTGCAGTACAGCCCCCCCCCCCCAATGCTGGCACAGTGTCCAGGGTCTTCTGGACCCCCTACCTAAACACCCAGCAGGAACCTCAAACTTCGCTGTCTTCCACGTCAGCCTAGCTCCCCCTCCCTCCTTTCATTCATTCATTAAGTTTTATTAAGGCAGGGTCTCCGTCTGTAGTCCGGAGTAGCCTGAAACTCACTATCGGCCAGGATGGCCTTGAACTCACAACATTCCTCCTCTTGCCTTGACTCCCGAGTGCTGGATTACAGGCATGAATCACTGCATCTGGCTTTTATCATTTTTTATTTAATTTTCAACTTATAGTGATTGTAGACACTCGTGGAATACAGTGAGATATATTAATAAGCATCTAGATTATGTAAATGATTGGGTTGGGGTAATTAGCATACCCATCATCTCAGTCATTCATCACTTCTTTTTTTTTTTAACATTTGTTTATGCTGTATTTGTTTTTTGTTTTTTGTTAATGCCGAATGCCGTTTATTGAAGGAGGGAGAAGGTATTGAATACAGGCTTACAGGACAATGGGAAAACCCCGGAGGGCAGAAGTTCGCTATGGATGTTTTACAATCTTGCATCTAAACTGTTAACGCCCATTATGCAAGATACACAGACAAGGATCTTCCCTTAAGCATTCAGGAGAGTGGAACCCTGCAGGGAATTAGCATAGGGAGGATATCAAGGTCAAGGTCAGCAAGCAAGGCAACAGTTACCCAAAACGGGGGCCAGGACCCTACAGGTCTCCCCTTTTACTAAAAAAATACAAAAAAAAAAAAAAAAAAAAAAGGTATCCCATGCAACCTAAGTCAGAAGCTCATTCATCACTCTTTTGTGTTGCAAATACTCAACACTGTATTAGCTATATTGAAATATAAACTCCCATTATCCTGCAGGACCTCAGAATGCATTCCTCCCACCCATTTTTAGCTTCCACCCCATAACTTTGACCCCAGTGAGCCACATCACCAGCCACCTACCCACTCGAAGCCTGTGACCTGCCTGCAATTTCAGTTCTTTCTCTTATCCCCCTCAGGGTAACCAGTCAAGCATCATGCATGTCCCGCCTGTTTGATTTACCCGAGGCTATGACTAACATGTGTTGAAAACTTCATCCCTGAGAGGTGCTGAGAGGTGGGGCTCTAACAAGAGGTGGTTAGGTCCCTAGGACCCTGCCTCGGGAGAGATGCTGTTGTGGCTTACTTAGCCCAAGCGTGGTCTGGCTGCTCTCCCATGATGCCTTGTCTTTCTGTCTTCCGCCAAGGGCTGGTGCAGCAGGATGGCCTTCACCAAGTAGGTGCCAAAGCCTCGGCCTCTTCAGCCTCTTGAAGAGTGAAGAATAAAGTTCGTCATAAACTACCCAGCTTCAGGGGTTCTGGTACAACAACAGAAGGCTTCCCACAGCCTCTCTCTTCTGGACTCCCTGCAGCATAGACCTCCCAGGGCACCATCACTGCTGACTTGCCAGGGCAAGCCAAGCTCCCATGGATGCCAAGCCTGGCCTGACCTCCCAACACTTCCCTCTGCCTCACCTGGCCTGAAATCTTACGTCCCATCCGTTGTCTCTTGTCTTCCGGCCGGTCACCTGTCTGCCTATGAATCCCCTCCTGTGGTCCTGAATGCTGACATCCTCAGTCACCGGCGATCCCCTCTCCTCTCTTCCAGGGTGAGATGCCCTTCCCCGAGTCTCTGTGATCTTCGGTGACTACCTCTGAATTGCTCTTTGGTTTATTGGTTGGTCTTTGTTGTTTTATTTTGCATGGGACTCAAATTTCTCATCTTCCTGCCTCAGCCACCCAAGTTCTGGGATGAAAGGCATGTGCCACATACCAGTTACATTATTCTTTGATTTTCTTTTTTAACAGTATTTATTTCTTTCATTCAAGGGGGGCGGTGTGTATGTACCACAGCATGCATGTTGAAGTTAGAAGACAACCTGTGGGGATCAAATTCAGGTCATCTGGCTTGGCAGTCAGTACCTTAACTTGCTGAGCATCCCACCAGCCCGTTCTTTAATCTTACCCTATCTGTTTCTTCCAATGAACGGGAGCTACCTGGGGCAAGGGTGGTGCTTTCCACTCTCTCTGAACCACCATTCCCTAGAACAGCTCTCAATCAGTCACAAAAGAGAATCACAGGCAGAGGTGGGGACCCAAAGCAAAATCCAGCCCTGGAGGATCAGTCTGTAAGCCCAGGAGGAGTCAGAAACACGGCCCCCTGGAAACCTGGACATGATCTCTCCTCTTACAGGAACCTGTCTGTTGTTAAAACCTCCCCATCCGGCCTAACACAAAGTGCCGAGGGTGGGAAGAGCCACACTACTTTCTCAGATTCTGCCCGACTCATCCTTCTCAGTCTCGGAAAGCACATAGATTTGAGACACTGGTAGACCCAACTTACCTGTCCGCTCTCCCCCAGGACCCAAAGTCGCCCCGTCTTCAATAGTCTCCCTAAACACTCACGTATAAGCCTGTGTCTCTTCGCTGTCTCAGCCTGCTCAGTGGCCACCCTCCCTCCTGCGTGGTGCAGACACACAGCACCAAATGGCCCTGATTCAGCAACAGCATGGTGGCAGGTCACCATCCCATCCTGACTCTTGGCTCGACAGCTCCCAGGCTGCTGGCTGCTCTAGTCCCCTGTAGGCACAGTTCTGAAGAAGCTGAGCCTCGGCTGCACAGCCAAATCCGGCCCTCCCTGTCTGTTCATCCCACATCTGTGGATTTACCAGCCGCTCATGAAAAAACGTGCAGGATGAAAACTGCTCACGGAGTGAACATATACAATGCCCGGGAAAGTACGGCAGCTGCTTATGTGACATCCACGTCGTATCAAGACTGAAATGTCATCTACAGTGAGTGTGGTAGTGCACACCTGTAACCCACAGACATGGGAGGCTAAGGCAAGGGGATTGTGAGTTCAGGGCCGGCCTCGGCTACATAGCAAGATGTTTATTCCAAAAGAAAAAAAAAATCACTTGGAGATGATTGACATATACAGGAGGTGGGTGTAGATTCTTTTACAGGAAAGGTGTTGGTTACACTGCGGCGCTCGGTGCTCGTGGCTGGCCACCGCCCAGGACGGCCATGCCGGCAGAGGAGAGTGCTGATCAGAAGAATCACAAGCCATGGTTACCTTTTTAGAGCTTTATTGGGAGAGGGAGAGAGAAACAGAGAGACCATGCAGAGGGAAGAGAACGGAAGGAGAGAGTGTGGAAAAGAGGGGACGCTCAGAGGGCACGCCCACTTTTTAGATTGGGACGCCATCTCAGGCTGGCGACATAATTAAGGACAGAATCCTTACAAAAGGTACAGACCCGTCTAGATTCTGATGCCCATGGGGACCTGAAATGAATCCCCAGTGCAAGCCACAGAGCACAGGACACAACTGTATTGTCAGGCCCTTAAAGGGCCACCTGTGACTCAGTGTAGCTAACCAGCTGATAGCATGCTTCTGGTCTGGGCAACATACGCTTTATGCTGTGATATGCACGGGCTACTTCCTGACTGCATGCCACCTACAGACTGTATCTCAGGAGGCAGTTTGTCATTATGAGCCACTACAAGAGTGTTATTCCAGCTGTGCCACTTAGCAGATGTGGGACTTTGGGCAAATTTCCTTCCTGGGATTCCATTCTCCTCTGTCATATGGAGGGACCATAGTGCTTGGCTTACAGGACTGTTTTAGGGCATCAATGGGTTAAGAAAAGTAACTGGGCTGGGAGGTGGTGGCAGGTATACACACCACTTTAATCCCAGCACTTAGGAGGCAGAGGCAGGCGGATGTCTGTGAGTTCAAGGCCAGCCTGGGCTACAAAGCGAGTTCCAGGAGAGCCAGGGCTACACAGAGAAACCCTGTCTCAAAAAAACCGAAAAAAAAAAGGAAAAAAAAAAGAAAAGAGAAAGAAGAAAGTACTGGGAGGGGCAAGATGGCACCAGGCAAAGCCAGTAATATTTCTGTATTGGATTTCTCCACAATCCCAGACAAGGAGCTGCTTTACAACAGGAAATAGAAGCTGGCACACAGAACCAGCCAGATCTGAATGCTTCCATCTTCCAAGTCCTCCACCCCGAGGGCAGTGCTCAACCCAAATCCCCTCCCCCACAAAGCTGGGCCTCCGTCCCCAAGGAACAGATGTTAGCAGAGCTCAGGAAATGCCCTTGTCATAAACCCCAGCCTTCCTGCAAGGCCACCCTGGGAGCGTCATCCACAGCGCTGGCGGGGCTGTGATCTGTGCGAGAGACTGAACCCTAGCGAGCGGCCACGTTGCCTGCTTTGTTGGTAGGGAATGTGTTTGAACGAACTCAGAGATAAGAAGGGTCTCACACTTGAAAATGGCCCCTTGTATAAAAATAAAAATAAGCAAGCACCAAGTCCCACCAGCGGCCTGGCGCACTGTTACAGACAGCATGGCAAACAGGCCCGGGGGTTCCAGGCTCCACTCTGCAGCATCAGCCCGCGCCCCTACTCTGGCCCCGGGGAAATCAACGGTGTTCTTACAGACAGGGTGGCCGCAGATGGGCCACGGCGCCAGTGGGCTAAAAAAGGTTGTGCGGCAGGAAGCATGTCGGTATGAGACAGTTCCCTAGACCGTGTGTTACCACCACCAGGCTACACGGTCTTACAGTTACAGCCCCAGGAACCATGAGAAACACCAGCTGCAATCCTTGAGGACGCCTCAAGAGGTAATGAGTGCCCGAAAAAAACTGGGCAGGAAAAGGTTCCTTCATTCAGGTTTCACGGTGTCAAACGGCAGGCAGAAGCCAGGCAGAAGCAGGAATGTCACACACAGGCCACTGCTTAGCGGGGCTCCCGGGACCTTTTGGCTCTAAAAGGTTATCAAGTCACAGGGCTGGTCCAGCGCAGGCAGGCAGTTTACAAGAGTCAACTTCCGGTTGCCACTGAACTTCCTTTAAGCCTCCTGTTTTGCACCGAGCAAGTGAACAACTTCTAATCCCTCCGAGGTGTGTGGTTCCAAGTACAGCACAGAGCGCTGAGACATGCCTTCGCCCCTGCTCTGCCTGGTTGCAGGTTAACCAGGCCTTCAGTTGGGAGCCTCTGCCACCGCCCCTGCCCGGGCGGCACACCATGCTGCGGGCGGGCAGCTCTGGGCATAGCTGCGTGACGATCGATCGCTTCTTAGACCCTCTACACAGGCAAGCTGCAGGGACCATGACTTTTAAAGCGGAGTACACGCTTTTGTGTTTAGAGAGAGACACACTTGAGAATCCAGTGTCAAAGTCTGTTTGCTTTCAGGAAGAGAGCGTTGTCGTACAGGAAGGTGGATTGGAAGGAAAGAACGCCCCCGCGGCCCTCAGCAGGCCGGTGCATTTACAAACGTCACACTCGCTGACTGGGGTTTCTTTGAGATGTCAGTCCTTGGCATAAGATACACAGGCTTGCAAAGCTAAGCAGATGTGCTCTGTGGCTCAATTATATAAAGGGCACCCAAGTCACCAGCCTCCGTTTCAGCCAGAGCTCCCTTCTTCCAATCCACTGATTTTCTAAAACGCGTGGCTGTGGATTTTTAGTGCACGCAGGTTCTTTGTACTTAATTTCTACCTCGATTTTTAATATATATCCTGTTTTGAGACCATGTGTAACTCGGGTTAACCTGCTGTGTGCTAGGATGACAGGAATGAATATCTCTCTCTCTCTCTCTCCTCCACACCCCCCCTCCACCCTCCCAGCCTGCTTCCTCTCTGCAGCAGCCCTGGCTAACCTTGACATCTCCAGTACCAGGACTAAAGCATGTGGCATCACAGCCCGCAGAAACATTCGCTGCCGAACTTAGAAAATAGCTTCCTCTCAAGTTTGCTCAAATCAGAGGAAAGTTCAGCTGATGTTTTTATTTTCTATTTTGTTTCTGCAAACGCGGTAGCCGTGGGGTGACTTACAGAGCGGTAAAGGAACAATGCCTTCTCAGAACCCTTTATTGTTCACATTGTTTTTGTGCGTTTCAGGGGGGGCCCGCTTGTGCTGCAGTGGGAGGAAGGGGGGTCAGAGGACAACTTTCAGGAGTCACTTCTCTCTACCATGTGGGTTCCAGGAATTGAACTGAGCTCAGTAGGCAAATGCCTTGACCCAATGAGCCATCTTACTGGCCCTCAGGACACATTTCATTTTTAAAACTGTTTTAAATTATGTCCACGTGTGTCGGCCCATGTGTTAGTTTGTACAGGTCCCTCCAGAGGTGGAGTCACCACCAGCAGTTGTGAGCTGCCTGACTTGGGTGTGCTGGGACCCGAACTCAGGTCCTCTGCGACAGAGCATCAGGTGCTCTAAACCACCGAGCCCCAGAACAGCTTTATCACGCACTTCCCTCTCTTTGCATCTCCCAATTTCCCACAAAATACGATGCTAAATATTTCAGAAGCCAGCGGGTTGGTTGTGCTTGGCATTGTGACCAAGCCAGATGTACTGAACACTTGACTGGGGACAGAACAGTAGAGCCCTTGCCCAGGCCCTCACATTCGTCACGTCCTTCCAATCTCCAGCAGGCTGCCATGATTTGAAAATAAATAAGTAAGCTCGGATGTTATTAAAATTTTTAATTAAATATAAAAAGAAATGAAGACTTCTGCTCTCGTCCTGCTCTTAGCCACAGCTCCTGCTGGCCTTAGGAAAGAATTTTAATAGAAAAAAATAGGATAGGATAATTAAATAACTCTAGAGGCAGGAGTGATCCAGCAGAAGCCACTAAGAACAACGTATAACTGTGTTGCTATGTTCAGCGCAAGTGTGGCTGAAAACATAGCCGTCCACGCAGGCACGTAAGCCAGAAACCCGGAAGTTAGCACATCCCAGGCAGCCCCGCCTCCTGCTGAACACAGCTCTTACCAGACCTGGGGTTCATTCACTCATCACCTTTGCTCAGCTCCCACCTTTGAACACGTTCACAGCCGTCAGGTACCCCTTTCCTGACTCTTTGCCCCATGGACATCACCTGAGACCTTGAACATGAGCTTGTCCCGTGATTCTGTGTGCTTGTCCGCCTCACGCGCTTGGCTGTGAGACCCTTGAGAGCAAGCACAGTCACTCACCAAATACACGACTCACACAGTCATTTGTTATGTTCTGCCCCATTCCAGAAATGAACTGAGAGGGCAAAGGAATACAGTCTGCAAGTACTGGCCACTCTGTCTCCCTGCAGCTGGGTGGCACTGGGCTGGGGAGATGGTTCAGTGGTTAGAGCACTGCTGCTCTTCCAGAGGACCTGGGTTCGATTCCCAGGACCCACATAGAAGCTCACAACCATCTATCTATAACTCTAGTCCCAGGGGACTCCAACACCCTCTTCTGACCTCCCTGGGTACCAGGCATGCATGTGGTGCACAAACATACATTCAGACAAAATATCTATACAGATAAAATTAAAATGATAAAATGTAAAAACATAAAAGTTTTTTTTTAAGTTGGGTGAGACTAAGATGAGCAAGTGATGTGTAAGGCCATGTGCAAAGTCAACCATGAGAGGTGTCACCACGCCCAATGGTCTCCCTACTAAATACCAACCACCACCAGAGAGCAGACACCAAACACCGCTATCAAATCGTCAGCAGTTCTCCACGGCATCAGACATCCTGCACATCAGGTATTTACACTGTGATTCACAGCAGTAGCAAGATCACAGTTATGAAGTAGCAACAAAATAATTTCATGGTTGGGGGGGTCACCACAGCGTGAGGAACTGTATTAAAGGGTCGCAGCATCAGGAAGGTCGAGAGCCCCTGCTCTATGGCAAGGGTGAATTTTTTCTCTTTCTACTGAGGAAACTGAGGCAAGGGAAGGTTTGGGGGTTTTTGTTGTTGTTGTTGTTATGTGTGAAGTGGGGTTGGAGCGATGGTTCATCAGTTAAGGGCACTTGCTGCTCTTACAGAGGACCCAGCACCCACGTCTGAAAGCTGACAGCCACTTGTGGGATCTCAGGCCTCAGCCTCCATGGGTACCAGTCCTCGTGTGCACAAACTCACACAACACATATAATTGTTAAAATGGTTAAAAAATAAAGTTCACCTCTTGGCCAGATATGGTAGCACACACCTTTAATCCCAGCACTCAGGAGGCAGAGGCAGGAGGATCTCTAGGAGTTCCAGGCCAGTCAGGACTACAAAGTGAGGCCCTGTCTCAGAGAAATAAATAGGTAGATCTTTAAAAAAAAAAAAATCTTTACAGCCAGTGTTGTGGCACACTCGAGTAATGCCAGCACGCAAGAGTCAAAGCGGCATGGCCGTGAGTTCAAGGAGAGCAACAGCTTGTCCGGAAGGGAATGGGATCATGGGAACACGGCCCAAGAAGGAATTGTGTGACGAGAATTCTGAGTGCTCGTGAGAAAACCCCAAAAACAAAACAAGAGTCTTATGAGCTCAGGCTCTCCAAACCAGGGGATTGTTCTTGGAATGTGCTTTCGAGCCCCTCCCAGCTGGAGTGGACAGGAGTGAGCTCACTTCAGATTAGTCATTACATCCGGCTGTTGTTATTTGTTGGTAAGCCTCTGTGGAAAAATGCGTTCCTGCCACACGTGACGTGTCCTCATGGTTGTGCATTTTTACTCGTGTGGCTCTTTTTAACTCGCAGAGGATAAATTGTCCGATGCTCTGAATAAAGTTGGCCAGCGCGTGAGGCTCTAGTCCACCTCATTTTTAGGCTCCATTCTCCCAGGCTAACCACCTTTGGAGCGGTAAACAGAGGCCGAGGAGGGGGTAGAAAAAGACAGTGTGCCCAACGTCAGCCAACCAGCAAATAGACAAAATGGATTCAAATCCGAACAGCTTCGATCCCCACATCCTCCCACCATGTCCTTTGACCTCTGCTCGCAAGCTTGGCTCCGACACTACATGTAAGCACTGTGAAGCCTTTAGAATCGTTTGCTTCTCCTGGTCCGAAAGAGCTCTGGTGCCGGCGGTGGACTTAGGGAGAGCTGGACTAATGCCAGGCAGAAGCATTTCCCAGACTGTATTCACACACACTCTGCCCACACTGCCAGTCTCATCAGGAGCCCGAGGCCATCCTCAGATGCAGCCTAAAGGATATGCTCTCCTGCAGGGTGGTAAGAGGCAGACGGAAGGACCCTTCCCATGTGCTGGCTGGGGTGCGTTGGAAGCTGTCCTGAACCTGCCAGCCCTGGTGAGGCCTCCCTCTGAACCGCCTTGGATCTTAGACCGCAGGTCTCTTTCTAGGACTGGATTCCATCTCAGACCCTCTCTAGACCAAGATGGCGCCTCTGGGGAAGCAGTGTCTGGAGAAACAGAGAAGGAAGTGAGGCCATACACAGGGAAGAAGTAAGGGAAATATACAGGTGTGGGTCCCGTGCAACAGGTGAGCTGTCCCCAACAGAGACAGCCTTGAGGGGACTCGGCTGCTGCGGAGGGGTCTGCTCTCCTCCCGACCACACATCTAGCATGCTCACCGCCAGCCTGAGTAGATCCGGTGGTCAGCAATTTACCACTGACTGAAATCACAACCATCCTCGCGTTAGCCATGAAAAGATAATACTGCCAGAAGAGTACGGTGTGTCCGAGGTGACCGGAACGGTGCTGCCTCACCAAGTCCTAACTGCCATTTGAGCATGAACTTTCAATCATTTCAGCCAAGCGTCAGGTGACATGGGGACGCATTGTGAGAGGCACTGGTGGTCACGCTGACAGCTGAGCAGACGTCACAGACCCAGACGGCCACGGTCAGTCACTCCGGGTGACCTCCTGAGGCTACGCAGCAGCAAACACCAGCGGGTGTGCGGGGCTGGCTGGGGGGAGCCGGGCATGCTGTTCATTTGTTGTTTCAGGGGTGTTTGTTTTATGTGTGTGTGCCTGAGTACATGCATGTCTACCATGTGCATACAGGTGCCCACGGAGGCCAGAGGAGGGCACTGGATCCCCTGGAAATGGAAATACAGTGGCTGTGAGCCAACCCAGGTGGGTTTTGGGAACAGAACTCTGCAAAAGCAGCAAGCACTCTTAACCACTGAGCCAGCTCCCCAGCCCACTAGTATTATTTTTAATAAATAGAAACAGTCTCTAAAATAATAGTAAGGCTGAGGTATAGTATTGCAGATAATCCACAGATACTGATAAAAGGAACTATTTATTTAAAAAATTATATTGAGGAGGAGAACTCACTCAATAGGATATGGCGAATCCGTCACAGAGTCCTGGAAGGTTGATGGTCGATCCCACACTGCTTCCGCTGCCTGAGTCAGTCCCCACCGTCCAAGCCCAAGAGCAGCTGGTGCCTCAAGGTCATCGGTGGAACAGGTACCCACTACAATATGGTTTAGTTTAAAGCATATACTTAACATGAGGAAAGCCTTGGGGCCCATCCCTAAAACCAAAGTAACAATAATAATAGCAAAATAATAATAAAATTGAAAGTAGAATGAGGCTGAAGAGACGGCTCAAGGTTAACAGCATTTGCTGCTCTTGCAGAGGATCAGATCAGTTCCCAACACCCATATCAGGTGGCTCATGACTACTTGTTGTTAAGTCCAGCTCCAGAGATCCAATGCCCTCTTCTGGCCTCTGTGGGTACTGCACTCACATGCACATACTCATATACTTATACACACGAGTAAAATATGTATTAATTATAATATAACAAGTGCAGGAGCCAGTGGCAATTGTGTGTAACCATCATCATCAAATGCTATTTACTGTATGGAGTTATCTGTGTAATGCTTTCATGTAGCTGGCAAAATGACTAATGGTTTGCTTACAGTGACATCCTCACCTATATCGTATGTTACTCAGTAAGGTCACACCTGCTACTCTGCCGGTGTGTAGCAGGGAATTTTCAGCCCCATTATAATCTTGTTTGGTTTGCTTTGGATTTGGCCATGAGACAGTCTCAGTATGTAGCCATCGCTGGCCTGGAACTCAGAGAGATCTGCTTGCCTCTACCCCCAGAACACTCAGAAGGGGGAGTAAGAGCATGAACCATTGACCGGGCAGCTCTGTTTTGATCTTAAGGGACCAGCATCATCCATACAGTTGCTCATTAACTGAAAAGTTGTTAAACAGCAAGAATGTATTTATTCCATTTTTTGTAGAATCTGTTATGTTATATCATAACACACACAAAAATAGAAGGTTAAATGGGAGATTTAAAAGATAAATATAAGTAGGAATTCAAGTATGTTCCTCCAATCCCTGTCTATCATCTTAGTACTTCAGTCATTGTTGGTCTCTACTGGGAAGAAAACCTCCCAGAAGGAATAATCAGAGGGTCAAGGAAATTAAATCAGGTGCAGAATGTGTTTGGGAAGTGTAAAAAAAATAAGGGAATATCAGAAGAGGATGGTGATGATGGTTGGTGATAATAACCTACTGCTTTTCTTTTTTTTTTAAGATTTATTTATTTATTATGTATACAGCATGTATGACTGCAGGTCAGAAGAGGGCACCATATCTCATTACAGATGGTTGTGAGCCACCATGTGGTTGCTGGGAATTGAACTCAGGACCTCTGGAAGAGCAGTCAGTGCTCTTAACCCCTGAACCATCTCTCCAGCCCAACCTACTGCTTTTCATTAGGTAGTGCCATCATTAGCCAAAAAGCAAGCCTGTGAGGTCGGACAATTGAGGTCATCTTTCATGCTGGGAAACTGGTGACCAGAAGCTGGAACCATGCTATGAGTTCTTTTGTGGCCAGTTTCTGACGGATTTGGTGGCACCGTTTCCTGAGATGGAGAACAGGAAGCAGAGCAGGATTTGCTTTGCTGTCTGCGGTGTCCGTGAGCTGTGTTGAGTGTATACATCTGCGGGATCTGGTGGCGGGAAACGATTTGGAAAACATCAGCTGCTTAGGAGCCAGAGTTGAAGCTGCTTTTTTGGGTCTTATCACCTTGATCAGGAGCAGCAGGTGCAGAGGGGTGGTGGGGAGGTGAAGAAGGGCTGTATGGAGGCTGACTCTTGATGCGTGAGGAGGCTCAGATGTAGAGCAGAGTTGTGATCATTAACTTTCACTAGAGGAAGGCAAGCCCAAAAGGAGGGATAGCCCACAACAGAATAGGCAGTGACAGAATCACGGACAGAGACCTTAGGAACTGTCACCATCTGGAAAACACCAAATCAAGTAGTTAAATGCCTTGCGGGATTCCCAGATTGGTCCTGGAATGGGGAGGTGGGGAGACATCAGGGCTGGGGTAGCCTCAGTCTCTGAGTGATGCCACAGATAGCTGGCAAGAGCAGAGCCATGGCTCCAGGCCCAGTGCCACAAAGAAGAGAAAAAGAGATGAGAGTGAGAGGTGGGGGCTAGTGGAAAATTGGTGTACTTTAGATAACGGTGATTTGCCGGGCGGTGGTGGTGCATGCCTTTAATCCCCACACTCGGGAGGCAGAACCAGGCGGATCTCTGTGAGTTCATGGCCAGCCTGGTCTACAGAGCGAGTTCCAGGACAGTCAAGGCTACACAGAGAAGCTCTGTCTCAAAAAACCAAAAAAAATAAATAAATGAATGAATGAATAACAGTCATTTATCAAAGCCAATGTCCTGGTTTGGGTGGTGCCAGGATTACAGATGCAAATATTAGAGGAAGCTGAGTGAGAGACACGTGAAAGTCTCGTGGGCCAGTTTTACCTTTCTGTGGGCCCAATACTATTTCAAAATAAAAAATTAAGCAGGGCTGGTGGCACTCTTGAGAAAAGGCAGTAGGAGGGTGAGTTCTGGGCCAGCCTGGGCTACAGATTGACTGTCTCAGATTTTTGGAAGGGTTGGGGAAGTGCTTTCACAGTCTACAGCAGGGCCTTTCAATAAAAGCACTCAGCATATTTCAAATAAGTTGCGTTGGGGCTGGAGAGATTGTTACTTATTGGTCGGCGTTGTTTACCGGGTGTGAGAAAACACGAGGTGCAGTGGAGCCCGCTGTGAGAGTTTTATTAAGGAAGAGAAGGAGTGGAGGTGGGCAGGCCTGCGGAAAAGAAGTGGGGGGGGGGGTGCGCGTGCTACTCTGGCAAGAGGGAGAGAGCGGGAGCGGGTAGAGCCTGCTTTTATAGGTCACCTTGAGCATGCATATATGGGCTTACGTAGCTACGTCACACATGCGCATAGATTACCTGGTCACACTGCGGGCAGATTACATGACCACACTGTGCACAGATTGCGTAGGACGTAAGGCCCTGGAGTGACTAAGCATTTTGCCTGACTGCTGACAGTGCATTTGAAGTCATTTGACTCCGGAAGGATCTAGGAATAATAACAACATTCCACCCTTTTTGTTATTATAAAAAAGTAAGGGGTTAAGGGTGGCAAGTGAACAGGAATGGGAGCATCCTGTCTCTTAGAACTACTTCCAACTGACTTGCTGGGCATCAGTTAATTTTTTGGGGGGAGTGGGGAGAAGCTTTTCTTGAGGAAGCTGGACGTTCTGAGGTAGCTGATGGTCTTCGCTGCTGTTTTGAGCCCTGTGGAATCGTCCAGCACTGCTTGGATCTGACAGCTTGGACCTGACGCGCTTAAGTGGATCTGACCTGTCTGGTGGGTCCAAGCTGACGCCCTGGAGCTCAGAAGAAGTTTTAAGTTTACAAAAGAGACAAATTTTAGACATATTAAGAAGCAACCAGCCGGGCGGCGGTGGCACACACCTTTAATCCCAGCACTTGGGAGGCAGAGCCAAGTGCATCTTTGTGAGTTTGAGGCCAGCCTGGTCTACAAAGTGAGATCCAGGACAGGCACCAAAACTACACAGAGAAACCTTGTCTCAAAAGAAGAGGAAGAGGAAGAGGAGGAAGAGGAAGAGGAAGAGGAAGAAGAAGAAGAAGAAGAAGAAGAAGAAGAAGAAGAAGAAGAAGAAGAAGAAGAAGAAGAAGAAGAAGAAGAAGTCACCAAAGGGAAGGGAATTTAAAATCCTGCGCTGGTAGCTATGATATTATAGTGTTTAGTACTCTGCTATCAGAATTTTATTGGTTAGTGTTAAAGTTATGGAGTCATATAGCAAGAGAGAGAGAGAGAAAGAAATCTGGAACATGCTTTCTTTCTTCTATTATTATCAATTAGGCTTCCTATCTTCACCCGAGACAAACCTTAAGGCATCTGTTTCCTTTTATTATCTTGGTATCACTTCAGCATCCAAGAGACACAGGTGATTGACTGCTGAGGGCATTTAACAGTAATAGACTGTTATATTAAAGTCTGTTTTTGCAGAGCCCAGACCCTTTGAGTCTGGGGGTGTGAACACCTCTGGAGTATTCCTGTTTTTTACCACCTGGGTATTTTGATGGTCCTCAAACCTCCAGCTCTATGGCTGAGGGTAGTCCTGTAACAGAGCTGAGTGGTTAATTAGAAAATTTGATTATGTTGTTAGAGACACAGAGGGAAACTGATGAAGCAGAATGTGGTCAGTAGAGACAGAAGAACATGGAGGGGGATCAGGAAGTAAAACATATGGGGTCCCAGTCCAGTGAGATTGAGTATAGTTGTGGGATGAAATCTTATTCTTCTGGAATTGGAGACAAGGCAGTTGATCTCAGTGTCCTCTGGAACTCAAGAGAGCAGGGCCCTGTTTGTGTCACAGTATATGAGGAGGAATTCTCCTGGGTTGGAGATGAGATAAAAGGCTAGGAGGGGGAGGAGAGGAGCTGCTGGTGAGTCCGAGGTCAGGTGAATGAGGAGAGCAAATGAAATGGAAGCTCCTACCTTGGCTAAAAAAATCTCTTCCATTAGGGACACAGGCCAAGTTGGCGTAAGTAAAAATGTGTAGGTGAGAGGGATACCCCTGAAAATACAATTAAGTGGTGGGGTCTGATGAGGTAGATTAGGCTGTCCCCCTACCCTGTCCCTATCATAGGGAGATGAGAAGAAGTGGGTCCCCAAAACTCCCTCAGGACCAAGTAAGTGGCCTTGGTGTCCACGAGGAAGGAAATGGATCACTCGGATACTGTAGTGTCTACTCGAGGCTCCCTGTAGGAGATGACAGTTGTCGGGCTGGAGTCTGGGCACCTTCAGTCATCCATGGTCAAGCCTAGAAGGTTGGCTGGAGGGTGGTCTGCATTTGATGTCCCCATGCCATGAGGTGCACAGGGGCAGTCAGCTGACCAATGTCTCTCTTGGTGGCACTTTGGATATGGCCCTGGTGTCGCACATGAAGCAGGGTAAATATGAGCCCAGTGGCCTTCTTGACCACATTTAAAGCAAGGACCTGGGGGCCCTCAGGCAGTTGGTCGGATGGCCGTGGCCAGCATTTGGTATTCCTGTGTACGGTTTTCTCATCTCTCCCATGGTACACCTTAATGCCAGCACTGAGACTTTTCTGCCTGTGCGGTCAGGGGCCCTCTCTCCAGATGCTTAAGCTTGGACCTAATGTCAGGGAAGCTCTGCAAAAAGAAATGCGTCATGAGGAGCTGTCTGCCCTCTGGGCTCTCAGGATCTAGATTAGTGTACCGTAAGAGGGCCCTTGTAAGTCGTTCTAGAAATTGAGATGGATTTTCCTGTCTGTCCTGAACTATGTCTTGGAGCTTTTCATAGTTTACTGGTTTGAGGGCAGCCTTAGGAAAAGCTGCTAGGAGGCAGGTTGTAAACTGATCCCAAACTCATCTGCGCTCCTCAGGAAGTAGGTTGTTAGTTAGGATCATGTACATATCATGAAATGTGAGACCATGGGATTGGGTGATGTTTTGGAATTGTTTAATAAAAGAGGTAGAGTTGCACGTATAAGAAACCAGTTTCACCGGGCGATGGTGGCGCAGGCCTTTAATCCCAGCACTCGGGAGGCAGAGGCAGGCGGATCTCTGTGAGTTCGAGGCCAGCCTGGGCTACAGACCGAGATCCAGGACAGGCACCAAAACTACACAGAGAAACCCTGTCTCGAAAAACCAAAAAAAAAAAAAAAAAAAAAAGGAACCGGTTTCTTTTTGATCTGAGAGTTCTGCCAGTGAGAAAGGGACGTACGTGTACCTTAACCAGTCCACCCACCCCGCTACCTCTCGCAAAGCGAGGATGGCTGCTGGGTTGACTGCCGTGGGGACCCTTAGCGGCTCGAGAACACGTGATAGGAGTGAGGGTGGGCGCCAGAGTCAGGCAGCTGGAGCGGCCCAGTACTGGAGAGGAGGGAGGGGCTGGAGGAGCCGAAGGAACAGTCGCTGGCGGAGAAGGAGCGGGAGGTCGGAAAGGCAGGGTTCCCATGCAGGGCCTGGAGTAGTATGCGGGGTTCCTCAGGTTCGGGCCGTACAGCTAGGGAGCACGTGGGCAGGAGAGAGGAATCAAGAGAGGGTTCGGAGCTGAGACGGAAAAAAGCTTGGCTAGACGTTAACTCTT
Source organism: Peromyscus leucopus (assembly GCF_004664715.2). Lineage (NCBI taxonomy): Eukaryota > Metazoa > Chordata > Mammalia > Rodentia > Cricetidae > Peromyscus > Peromyscus leucopus. Next base: position 33,062,928 of record NC_051082.1, read on the forward strand.
TCCATTTGCCCGTTCGCTGGCAGAAGTTAGATAACTCCCGTAAAATATTGGGGTTCAACAGCCGTTAAGTGGCCATTTTTATTGTTATCTAAGGGATATTTAGGGCGTCTATTGGTGCAGAGGCAGATAAGCTTAGAAGTCTGCAAGTGGGGCATTAAACTGAGAGGTCTGGGGGTTTCTAAAAGGCACCCCAGGGGAGGTGTGGATTGGAGGCCTTGTTTTCCCATGGCTGAGGCAGAGAGAAGAAATAAAAAATAAAATTTAAAAAAATGGGATCCAATGGCTATAATATCTCAGGCGTCTCAGAGATTAATCAAGGATTCATAATGGCACAAGTCACTCAATGTTCCATCAAGCAAAGAGTGAGGGCCAGGGCGGGAGGACGAAGGTCTGAGAGACGAGAAAAGAACGACCACAGTCCTGGGGAACAGCGAGGGGTGATAGTCAGCAGTGGGGGCTGGCCATAGCCGCTAAAGACCGTGGACAGGGGCACCCCCAGTTCCAAGGACACCAGAGGGAGGCTGGAGGATTGATTCTCACGGGTCCAGGGAACTGTTTACACGGACTGGTTAAGGGAAAAACTCACCAATCGGAGTAACCAGCGTGGTGCGCAGTGGTCCAGGCCGGCAGATGGAAAGTGGGCAGTTGCAGATGAACCAGCCTCGGTTCAGGATCCCGGCGCAGGGCGCTGGGAGGGACTGTTCGGTCACGGCACCAATGTTATTTATTTGTGGGCGTTATTTACTAGGGAAGGGTGGAGGTGGGTAGGCCTACGGAAAAGAAAGGTGTGGGGGGTGGGGGGTGGGGGGTGTAAGGCCCTGGGGTGACTAAGCGTTTTGCCTGACTGCTGACAGCACATGCACAGTCACGTGACTCCAGAAGTGGCCAGGAATAATAACAGAGGTGGCTCAGTGGTAAGAGCACTGACCGCTTCCAGGGGACCAGGGTTCAACTCTCGGCATGCAATGGCGGCTCACAGCTGTCTGTAACTGCATTTCTGGGGGTCTTACGCTCTCTTCTATCCTCTAAGGGAAGTTCATGCATGTGGTGCACATACATTCATTCAGGCAAACATTCAGATGCACCAAATAAAAATAAATAAGCCTTTAAAAAAAAAAAACAAGTCATCCTGCCCCCTCAGTTCCTTCGTTCTTCTCCACGGGTCCGTAGATCCGGCTAGAATTCCAAGGCCGTGCATACTGCTGGTCAGAGTGAGGAAGAGGAAAAGGAACTAACCGAGGGGCAGAGGGTCAAGCCTGCTTTCCTGTGTGGTCCGCAGCTGGCCGTTTCTGCCTCCAGCTGGAGAGCTCTGAGCCCTGGAGGAAGTCGCTCTTGAGCACCTTGGAGGAAGTCGCTCTTATCGTCTGCCAAAGACGCCGGAACGATACAGTCTGGGTCGCAACACCATCTGTTTGTGCCCTCGGAGTTTCTAAAATGATCCCAGTGCTTACAGATCTGAACTCCCCAAGTCACACTTGTGAGGAAAACCCCAAGAGGCTTCCCGGCCGCCCGAAAAGACTGTTCCTGCCGGGAAGCAGGTTAAGTCGTGCAGGGGGGTGCTGACGGAGGACCGTGCTGTCAGTCATCCTGGTTGCCGGGGAGATGTCCAAGCTTGCCGCTGTCAGGTTGGCTTCCGCCAAACTGGAGTGTCCTGAAGCTAAGACAGATGCTCTGACTCAGTGCCTGTCACGCTCATGAGTGAATTTCCCCACCAAGAAATCAGGATTTTTTTTTTTCTACACTGAAATTCCCAGCAGGGCTGGAGAGATGGCTAAGAGCACAGGCTGCTTTTGCAGAGGACCCAAGTTCAAATCCAAGCACCCACACGGCAACTCACAACTCCTGATAACTCCAATTCCAGGGGATCTGACGCCATCTCCTGGCCTCCGTGGCCACCAGACACACATGTGGTACATATACACACAGGCAGGCAAACACACTCAAACACATAAAACAAAGATAAATAAATCTTTAAAAAAAAAATCCCAGAGCTGGAGAGATGAATCAGCAGGTAGAATCAATTCCTAGAACCCACTCCATACCATTGTCCTTTGGCCATCTGTGCCGTGCATGGCATGTGGGCACACACACACACACACACACACACACACACACTTACAAATAAGTAAATGGTAGAAAAACATTTTTAAGGCAGAAACCCCCCTGTAGAAAATGACATCTCCCAGTGAAACCTTTCACTATTAGGATAAGAATTTATACTGTATCAAGCTGATAATAGAAAAATAAATGAATTAATAATTTAAAAAAAAAAAAGAAAATGACATCTCCAACATTGTCTCACATCCACCACCCCGTGTTTGGAGATCAGGCAAATTCAAAGCGACCTTCCCAGGTCTTCCGAATGTGAAGCCGGTGTGGTCCCTGTTTTCCTGCCTCTGGCTGGCGGTTGGCAGCTCAGCCAAGGCCACTTTCCCACATCACACAGCAGTCTCTGGTCCCGCACAAGAGTTCCGGGACAGCATGCTGTTTGCCCTCCGATTCCTCCCTCCTTCCAACTCTCTCTTTCTTTTCCTTTTTAAGTTATCTTTTATGCTACCTCTTGGAGGCTGTGGTGAGAGTATTACCACAACTTTAAGCCTTTCTCTCTCTCTCTCTCAGGCTACATAGCAAAATCTTTAAAAAGGAGATTCTAGAGCTAGGCAGTGGCCGCAGGCCTTTGATCCCAGCACTCAGGAGGCAGAGGAAGGTGGATCTCTGTAAATTCAAGGCCAGCCTGTTCTACAGAGAGTTCCAGGATAGTCAGAGCCGTTACACAGAGAAACCCTGTCTTGAAAAAAACAAGTAAACAAACAAAAAGGGAATAATAAAATTGGGACATGCCTGTAATCTCCACACCCTAGAGGATTGTGGGAAGGAAGCCGGCATGGGCTACATAGTAAGACAAAATTATTTCCCCTTTGTAGAATGCCTTAGTGAATTCTTTCATGGACATGATGGGGTTAAATTGTTTGTGAAATATCTCAGAGCTCAGGATGAGCAGAGCCAGGAGCCAATGGCCAAGCCCCTCATGCAGTGGTGGCTGGCGGAGGGCAGAGTATTCTCAGCACAGCTTTGTGAATAACTCCAAGTCTCTGAAGGAGAAAGCATTTCTTCGTCCCAGAAAAAGCAATGGGAAAGGCTGGGGGGAGGCTCAGTGGTTGACTATCATCCCCAAGGCCCCAAGTTCCGGCCTCAGCCTCCCCGACACGCACACGAAGAAATAATAAAGTAGAATTTTAGCATGGCATGATGATTTACTCTTATAATCCACCAGCATTCATTCAAGGAGGCTGAGGCAGGAGGATCATCTGGAGTTCAAGGCCGGACTTGACTACATAGTGAACTGAAGGCCAGCCTGGGCTAAAGTGTCAGACCCTATCTCAAAAAAAAAAAAAAAAAAAAAAAAAAAAAAGGAAGGTGCTGGAGAGATGGTTCAGCAGTTAACAGCACTGGCTGTTCTTGCACTGGACCTGGGTTCCATTCCCAGCATCCACATGGCAGCTCAAAACTATCACTTCAGTCTCGGGAGATCTCACGCCCTCTTCTGGCCGCCACAGATACTGCACGCATATAGTACACAGATACACGCAGGCAAAACACCCATACATAAATTTTGAATTGAAAGGGGGGGGGCAGATGGGGGCAGGTCTGTGATGCCCACACTTGGGAGGTGTAGGCAGGGGGACTTCAAGTCTACCCTCAGCTGGCAAAATTGGCACCAGCCTGGGACCCGAGACCTCGTAAAATAACAAACAACAAAAACCCACGAAGCCTAAATAAATAAACCTGATGCTATTTCCATGTTGATGAATCAAGTTTGACACCATTTAGAGAGTTTGGTCAGAACTATCTTTTTCTATTTCATAAAAACACAGCTTGTCCAAAGGTTTTGAAAATGAGTTGTAGCGTATTTTTCGTGGCTTCCTTTTCAACACTTCTATTACAGAAGAATAGTATTGATGCTATGATTCCACATTCCAAGGAAGGAAACTGAGGGACGGATAGGCAAAGTAACTTGTCAGAGGTCGCGCAGCTTATTAGGCACCGGACGGGGATTCAAACTTCAACCATCACATGCTAGGGAAACATTCCACACCGAGCCATGTTCCCAGCCCTGGAGACAGGTTCGCTCATCACAGCTTTGGGGAAGAAAGCAAAAGACTACCCAGTAGCCAGGGAGGCTGCTAACTAGCCAGCCTCCTGGGTTCGGACCCTTTTGCCCACCGACAGTCAGTGACATTGGGACTAAAGAGCCCAGAGCTGGGGAGCCGGCGCCCACACAGCTTGCCCTGAGCTGGATCCTAGAGAATCGGGACCGGTCCTCAGGCGAACTTACTCCTCTGGACAGGGAGATGCGGCTGCCTGTTCTTGGGCTCCTTCCACTCCGCTAATTAGTGCATTTACCCAGTGTCTGGGCCCACAGGCTCCTCCCCTCTCCGTCTTTCTAAAGTCAAAACCGCTGTCCTCACAAGCCGAGTGAGTGATTTAGCAAAAAGAGCCATTCTGTTGAGTGGGACGCAAGGGCAAAGGCCAGCGGCCGTATTTAAGAGGCCGGCTATAGGCAGCCCTGGGACAGTGGCACGGGCTGTGGATAAGGGCCAGGACCCGAGCAGAAAAAACCCAGCGGGACCCTCTGCCTTGGGGAGAGGAGTGGGGCTTGCAGTCTGGACACGGAGCCTGTGGCCCCCGTTCCCTGACTACTTTAAAGGTAATAGGGTTAGGGAGGTTAGGGAGGGGCAGAGTCCACGTGGGAACAGTCCGCCGCAGATGGCAAAACTAAAACAAGACTCCGTCACATGCCTGCAATGAGAAAGGGGCGATCTGACACCCTCCCCGCCACACACACACACACACACACACACACACACACACACACCCCTCCATGACGCCTCTCTCCTGTGAATCAGATGGTTTTTGTTGTTGTTTTTAACTCCAGCTTTGAAAGGCTCTCCCTGGTGTACCAGCAGCAGACACTCTGGACCCCAGCGGTCTCCTCACCAGAGCAAGCAAAGCACAAGTCACTTCAGGGTCATCCTAGAAGCACAGGGTGTGAGTGGGAAAGCGGTTAGATGTTGGGATGTTAGAGTGCTGGGCGGGATTCTGGAAGGAGGCCCTGCCTGCCCCCTATTCCCCGTCTTCCTAGTCAGTCTGGGAGGAGGAGGAACCTTCCCAGGGTTAAGCCCTGAGATCGCACCAGAGACTCTTTATTGCTTGAAATCTATCACGGACAAGTCTCCCCTATGGGATGTCCAGCTAAGCTTACCACAAGCACGTTTAAATGGCTTGGCGCCCAGGTTTGGGGAGGAGGGTGGTTCGAGGGCCGAATGTAGTGCTTTGCATAAAGTAGGCAAGAACTACGGCCCCAGCATTGAGAATAACTCTGAGATACACTTTGAGTGCCCAGGGCAGATCTGCCATGAAGCTATTAAGCACTAAGTTCAGACCATGCACTGCAGGTCACGCAGAGGCATATGCAGAGGCCCAGCCGCAGGTTCCTGTGACCGTGCATTGCTATCAATTCTTTGTTGGTGGGATTCAAAAAAAAAAAAAAAAAAAAAAAAAAACCAAACTATTTATGTGTTGGAATGTTTTGCCTGAATATATGTATATACACCACGTACCCGGTACCCACAGAAGTCGGAAGACGGCATCAGATCCTCCGGAACCAGAATTATGGGTGGTTGGGAGCCACCATGTATGTGCTGGGAATCAAATCCGAATCTCCACAAGAATAGCAAGTACTCTACATTACTGGGCCTTCTCTCCAACCCGTCCGTGGGATTTTTTTTTTTTTTTTTTAAACAGGCAGGGTTTCCCTGTGCAGCTCTGGCTGTCCTGGAACTCACTCTGTAAACCAGGTTGGCCTTGAACTCAGAGATCCGCCTGCCTCTGCCTCACGGGTGCTGGGATTAAAGGCGTGCACCACCACCACACCTGCGCGCCGCCCCCACCCCCCCAGAAGGATTCTTAATCACTGAAGAGAATGCCTCTCTTCTCTGGCTTCCTCGTCGGCCACGCAGCGAGCACTCTCCTGTGCAGTGATGCTCTGCCCAAGCACCCGGTGCCAAGTCACTGTAGACAGAACTGTGACCGTGAGTGCTTTGTGCTCTGACTGTGGCCATGGAAAAGCACCCAGTGCAGGAGCTGGCCAAGCAGAAGACACTGAGGTCATGTGCGGAACATGTGTGGACAGATGTCCACAGCCCTGGGCCTGAGCACTCTCTCACGGCACACACAAACCTTTCTGTGAGACAGTAACGAGAGAAAAGTGGCTGCTGTTCTTACTGTGAACTCCTCGATGAGTCCAGGTCAGAAGCCAAGTGAAACGGCAAACCCTCCTGACCGTGCCGAAGAAGGTTCTGCACTGGGGGATGGCGGGAGGCCAGTGTGGAAGGCACCCCGCTCACCGCACGTGGATGCCGCTCAGCCATACCTGCCTGGACACAACGCCCCTCAGAATGACACACTTCTGCTTCCAGCCCCTGTGTGCGTCTGTCTTGGTCACACAAATTCTATCTTTATCATCACTCATCCAGACGGGTTGCTATGCAGATTTGCTTGTTTGGTTGATACCTGGTCTCAGGCAGCCCAGGCTAGCCTCAAACTGGTTGAGGCTGACATTGAATTCCTGATCCTCTCTTTGTTGCTGTTTGTTTGTGGTTGTTTTGTTTTTGTTTTTTAGGGTTTTTGTTTGTTTTGCTTTTGTTTTTTAAGATAGGATCTCATTGTACGGCCCCCCGGCAGGCCTGGAACTAGCTACATAGACCGAACTGGCCTTGAGGTTGACCCCTGATCCTCTTGCCTCCAACTCCCAAGCACTAGATAACAGGCCTGGGCCATCATGCCAGGCTTTGCTTTTCCACATCATTTTATGGTCTGCTTCAATTTACCGAAGGAACATAGCATATTGCATTAGTCCAATGAACAACGCTTCACATTTCCAGAGTATGTTCCCGCCTCACCAGATTCTTTCTTCACATTCTTCCATCCTCCCATTAATCCGGTGATAGGTAGCGAGGATAAAACACTGGTCAGGTACGGGGGTACATGCCTGTGATCCCAGCAATTGGGAAGTGGAGGCAGGAGGATTAGGAGTTACAACAGAGACCAGCCTGGATTATGTGAGACGACTCCCCTCCAAAAAAAAAAAAGAGCAAAAAACAAAACCAAAACAAATGAATCATGACCGCAGTTTTGAGCATCCATCAGCAATGAGAGCCTCGGGGTTTCAATATTATCTCAGACTCCTATGGCAGCTCTGAGAGAATGTGGGTGGCTGGACTAGTTCACTGTCTGGTTAATTGGACACAAGCTCAGGTCGTCTGGAAAGAGGGAAACTCAGTTGAGAAGATGCCCCCATCAGATTGCCCTACAGGCAAGCCTTTGGAGGATTTTCTTGATTAAGGATGGCTGTGGGAGGGCCCAGCCCACTGTGGGTGGTGCCGTCCCTGGGCAGGTGGTCCTGGGTTCTATAAGAGAGCAGGCTGAGCAAGCCATGGAGAGTGCCAGTCAGCACTGTTCCTCTGGGCCAGCTCCTGCCTCCAGGATCCTGCCTGACTTCCCTCAGCGATGATGTGACCAGAGAGTTATAAACTGAAATAAACTCTTTTCTCTACAAGTAGATTTTGGTCATGGTGTTTTATCCAAGCAACTAAAAGCATACTAAGACCAACTACTTTTATTAAAGGTAATCTTAAAACAACAGATTGAATTAAAACCCATTCTTGTAAAAACATTATCTCAAACTTTTGGAGAATTTAAGAAACATGAAATTTTACTTACATGAAATTTTACTTAATTTTACTTTGAACAACAAATATAGCTCATGAGTAATCAGTTTTTATAAGTAAGCCTCCTTGTTGGGTACAAATCCAAAGGTAAGGGAATTAGTACCTTGCAAAAGTATTCTCGTGGGATCACGGGATCGGTGAATCAGCTAACAAGATTTAAAAACTGGTAGGCTATACAGGCAACAGGATACCTAGGCCATTTGATTTATTTATTTTTGAGACGGGTCTCACTGTGTAGCCCTGGCTGTCCTGGGATTTGCTGTGTAGATAGGGCTGGCCTCGAACTCACAGAGATTCACCCTTGCAAGACTGACTCTTTATTGCACTGTATTTGGAAAAAAGACTTTTTACAAAATGTGAAAAATAGAACTCTGAGATTTCGAAAGCACGAGGTTTTTGTTTTTGTTTTTTGTTTGTTTGTTTGTTTTCCGGCCAAGGTCCTTTCTCTGCATTTTATCCTCTCCCTCCAACAAAGCTTTGCCATTTTTCACCCTGGCCACTATGGTCACTTCTGTACTAAAATCAAACAAACCCCACTTCACTTCACAGATTTTGAAAACACCAAGGAACAATACCCAACCCAGAGAAGGAGAAAGAAACTTCTAAATCCAAAGGTTGAGCAAGAAAACCGCCTGGCAGGCAGCGGCTGGTCTTATCAACCACAGGATTTCGGTGTAATGAAAACTCCCCAAGTGCTCCCACAGGCTCACATGCCTCCTCCCACCCTCTCGCTCCTCCGGGAACGGCTGGCACTAACTTCCTAAGGCACAGAACACCTGGCTCTCAAGTTTTAACCCAGAAGGTCTCTGAGGTCCATCGACCCAGCGCTGGGACAGCCTTCCGGCTCCCAGGCGCACAGACTCCGACCCTGGCTACCGCGGATCTGGAAACGCAGGCTGTGCAGCTCAAGTTTGCAATTCTGGAGAAGCAAGCAGGCAAGCAGGGGGTGTTTGCGGGCTCTTCCGTCTCCTTTAGAAAGCACTTAGCGAGACTAAGTCACCCACCCACCCCGATACCTTCTATTGCAATCCTGCAGTCCCGGCCTCTTTAAAACCTGCATTTTTCTCCCTGGGAGAAAGCATTAGTTAATGATTGCCAGGCGGCTTCTCGGGCTGGCAGGCCATGTGACCTGGGCACGTGACTTGGAACAGGCTGGGATGGTTTCTCCTATTTGAATAAGCTCGGGCTTACGATTGCAGTTAGAGTCTGTGGAAGCGGCGGGTGCAACGTGATTCGCTGGCGGTTACACAACGCCGGAGAGCTGGGCTCGCCGCCGCGGCCAGCCGCTCCAGGGCTGACTTCTAAAGGAACAGAAAACAAACAGGACGTGGTGTTTTCCAAAGTAAGAGTCCGTTTTCCTCCCTCCCGCCCCATGGAAAACGCATCTTGGCAAAAGGCAAGGCCCAACCTCGCCAAGTTGTGCTAGTCCTTTTGGGGCGAAAAAGATAAACTACTGGGCAACAGGCTAAGAAGGGAGCAGTAATGTGCTCTCTTCGAATGAAGGCTCGGGATCGGTTTTACCAAGCTCTTCTCTCTCCCTAAAAAAAAAGCCTCGAAACACGGCCCTTTTACGTTTATAAAAAGTGTACACGAACTTTTTATACCCTTAATGTGTGGTGGCATATACCTTTCATCCCAGCACTCCCGGAAGCAGGGCCAGAGAGAGCTTTGTGAGTTTGAGGTCAGCCTAGGCGGCATAGCGAATTCTTGGCCAGCCAGGGCTGCACTGAGGACCTGTCCTCTGCCCCACTTCCCACGAAGTACACGAAGTTGAGGTTCTGATTCAGCAGTAGAGAGCGTTTGGCTCCCATGTGTGCGAGGGAGGTCCTGGGTTCAACCTCCAGAACCAAAAACAACCCTACAATTATTTTTAAATTTAAATTGCAAATAACAAGTTCCTTTGTGGTTCCTTCCTCCTAAATTTGTCAAATATTAATAGGTTTTTTTTTGTTTGTTTTTGTTTTGTTTTCTTTTTTCGAGACAGGGTTTTTCTGTGTAACTTTGCACCTTTCCTGGAACTCACTCTGTAGCCCAGGCTGGCCTCGAACTCACAGGAGATCCGTCTGCCTCTGCCTCCTGAGTGCTGGGATTAAAGGCGCGCACCACTACCCGCCGCCCCCCCCCCCCCCCCCCCCCGCTAATAATTGAATTTTTAATTTCAGCATGTCCTATAAAGGCTCGAATAGAGGGTCTCTAAAAGGGAAAGCTGGAAGAGCCTTCCCAGGTTCAGTTATATGCGTGCAGATGTATGCAGATGTGTGCAGGTTTGCCTCTAGAGGGCGTCTCTCCCACCAAGATGCCATCTTTACTGTGTGCTTGCTAGACCTGTCCCAGTCCCATGCCAACGGAGCCCTGCCATGTTAGCTTCCTCCTGCCTCTGCTGCGCTCCACAATTACAGGAGAAAGGCGGGGAGGAAAAACCACAGGAGCCGTCTCCAGCCAGCACAGAGCAGGGCAGGAGCCCTCCCGGGGTGGGACTGTAGAGGGAGGTCCCTCAGCTGTGTCTCCCTTTGAGGAGGCCCTTCTCCAGGCCAGGCCAAGAAGTTCTCAGCGGGGGTGGGGGGTGTGGGGGTTGGGAGAGGTGGCCATTCATTCATTCATTTAGTCATTCCACAGCCTGCCAGGTGTTATGGCAGGGGCCTGGGAGGCAGGAGTGGACAGGCCAGCCCCAGACAGACAGACAGACAGAGAGCTCGCCTCCAGTGATCTCCAGCGCCCACCTGGCCTGGATGAGACTGCCGTCGCTGGTGTGGTCTGAGAGACCTTTTCCTGTTTTCTGGCATTGCCAAGGGTTCGGCTCTCGTGGCCAGAAGGGCTCTGCAACCTGCCAGCTGACTCATCGTGTGGTGGTTTGAACAAGAATGTCCCCCCCCCCCAGACTCCCGTATTCGTCAGGAATTGGTCCCCAGTTGGTGGTGCTGTTTTGGGAAGGTTCAGGAGGTGCAGCCTTGATGGAGTTCACACTCTGAACGGGCTGTGGGAGTTTTAAAGACTCCACGCCACCTCCAGTTCACTTTCTCTGCTCTGTGCTTGTGGTTCGAGATATGAGCCCTCAAGCCTGGCGGTGGTGGTGGTGGTGGTGGTGGTGGTGGTGGTGGTGGTGCATGCCTTTAATCCCAGCACTCGGGAGGCAGAGCCAGGCGGATCTCTGTGAGTTCAGGGCCAGCCTGGGCTACCAAGTGAGTTCCAGGAAAGGCACAAAGCTACACAGAGAAACCCTGTCTTGAAAAAAAAAAAAAAAAAGTGTGAGCCCTCAGCTTCCTGTTCCTGCCGCTATACTCTGCTCCCATATACTGGACTGTTTTCCCTCTGGAGCCCTAAGGCCAAATAAACATTTTCTTCTATTTTACCATAGCAACACAAAGGTAACTAATACACATGAGGACCAAGAATCCAATCAGTCTCTGCTGGAAGACACAGGTGTGAGTTTGTTTCTTAGGGACCCTTCAAGCCAGCCTCAAGGGGTTCTCACTCACTCTTATTTATAAGGGTCCGGTTGCTATTGGCAGCTGGGCTGAAAGAATAGTAGGTCCACTCTAGAGTGAACCGTGCTCCAAATTTGAGAGTCAGATGAAGCATCCTCATCCCTGCCTCTCCACAGCTAACCTGCAGGGCACCTATGGAGCTGACCTCCCCAAAGTGCCTAGGAATCAGCTGTGTTTGTGATGATGTCAACGCCACGTGTATTTACTGCTGAGAGGTGTGTGTGGAGACTTCCTTGCTTCCACAGGGCCGAATGCAAACCTTTGGGAGACATTCTCATATTCGAACAACAGCAGACACATATTCAAAGTAAACAGTCTCAAACAAATGACTATACTCGTGATCTTTGCAGCACTATTCACACTATTTCCAGTGCCCATCCATCCATGGGTGCCGAAACAGGGTGTGGTTTGTAAATCCAGTGGACTAAATGCCCAGCCTTGGGGTGGTTTGAATGAGAATAGGCTCAGACATTTGACTCCTCGGTCCACAGCGGTGGTGCTACTTGGGAAGGCCATGCAGGCCTGCTGGAGCAGTTCTGTCGCTGAGGGTGGGCTTTCAGAGTTTATAGGCTCGCTCTGCTTCTAGCTCCCTCTCTCTGCTTCCTGTTGGTGGGTAAAGACCTCTCGGCCCTCTGTCCTTGCCACCGTCCAGGCCACTTGCCGCCATGTCTACTCACCACGACCGACTCTTGTCCCCATGGAATCATAAGCAAAAAAAACAAAACAAAACAGAAACAAACAAACAAAACCCTTCCATAAGTTGCTTTTGATTGTGGGGTTTTTTTAGCACAGCAACAGAATGATAACTAATACAAGCCTCAAGAAGGAAGAAAATTCTGGCACAGCATAGAACCTGGAAGACACTATGCTAAGTAACTTGAACCCATCACTACATTATGGTTATTATATAATTCTCCTCATATGGGGGCGTCTAGAGGAGTCCAATCCGTAAGGTAGAAACAGAATGTGGTTACTGAGGGCTTGGAAAGGGGCAAACAAAGAGAGAGACGTTTTTTTCTTTGTAAGTATGAAGCTTCCTTCATGGGGAAAGATGGAAAGGCTCTGGAGACCATGTGAACACATGTTCCTGATGCCAATCAACTGCCCACATAAAATATTAACATGCTAAGTTTTATATTGTCAATATCCTACCACGATAAAAAGATTGGTAGAATCTTGCTAGCCTCTAGTAACCTCAAGCAGCCTTTGGCCTGTTTAGGAACGAGAGGTTCTTTGAAGATTGCCTAGCAATCCCCACCCCTTTGATGTCCTCAGAGATGAAAAGTCTGCGATGCCGTCTTCTTGTCCCTCAGCCTTGGCTCTGTGATGCCCACAGCCTTCAAGTGGGTGCATCCTCCGCCGTCCTCAGCCTTTTGGCCATTGGACAGATTTGTTGGCGAGAAAAGTAGGGGCGTGTAAGAGGGGAGATGGAAGATCAGGCCAGCTGGTAACTATTTCTGCCGCCGCCGTCAGGAAGGGGTCATCAGCCTGAGATGAACTGGTCTTGGTCTGCACCTGTGTGGTTGTCTCACCTGTTAATCGACTTTACAGAAGGTCCTGGAGAAGTCCTGGAGCAGAGTGAGCATCGGGAGCTGGGCTGGAAGAACGCGAGGGAGCAAGATCCGAGGAAGCCCAGGAGATGTAGACAACAAGTCTCAAATGTGCCATAGGCCTCCTTGGAAGACGTTAAATTGGTGGTTAGGATGGCCTTGGAGTACTGTCCATATCAACGGCTGTCAGTCTCCACGACTCAGTCACGAACTAGAAAGCAAGTCAGATAGGGGAGACTGTCCCCCACGTCTGTCCCCAGCTCCTACCTTCATCATCAGGTGTCGGCTTGACACACCTATCGACACACCTGGGAAGAGGGACCCTTGCCTGGGGAACTGACTGCCCTGTGGGCACGGTCTGTGTGGCGTTTTTTATTGACCGATATTTAACATAGGTGGGCCCTGCTCACTGTAGCACCCCGGGCAGGTGGGCCTGGTTCACATAGCTGAACGAGCCAGAGGAAGCGCGTCACAGCAGCCCTCCTCCGTGGTCTCTGCTTCAGAGTCTGCCCTCGGGTGCCTGCCTCAGCTCCCCGCCATCGCTGTGAAGATGTGTCACTGTGATTGGCTTAATGAAAAGCTAAACGGCCAATGGCTAGGCAGGATTTTCAGGGAAGAGGCGACTGGGAAGAAGAAGAAGGAGAAGGAGAAGGAGAAGAAGAAAAGAAAGAAAGAGAGACGATGCCAAGAAGAAGAAGAAGAGAAGAAGAAGAAGAAGAAGAAAAAGAAGAAGAAGAAGAAGAAGAAGAAGAAGAAGAAGAGAGAGAGAGAGAGAGAGAGAGAGAGAGAGAGAGAGAGAGAGAGAGAGAGAGAGAGACACGATGCCAAGAGTCACCAGCCAGACGCGAGAGAAGCAGGAGAGCAGCGTGGGCAGTACAGAGTGAAGGTAATAAAGCCACGAGGCAGAAAGCGAATGAATAGAAATGGGTTCATTTAAGTTATGAGAGCTAGTTAGAAACAAGCCTAAGCCAGGCTTTCATAACTAACAAGAAGTCTCCGTGTGGTTATTTGGGAGCTGGCGGGTGGGACAGAAAAGCCCCACGATACTTCATAACCTCCAGGCCTGTGGTTCTCAACCCTCCTAACGCTGCCACACTTTAGTACAGCTCCTCATGTTGTGGTGGCCCCAACATTATTTTCGTTGCCACTTCCTAACTGTAGCTTTATAATATTATAAATATCTGTGTTTTCCGACGGTCTTAGGCAAACCTTGTGAAAGGATCGTTCACCATAGGGTGAGAGCCACTGCGCTAAGCTGAAATTAACCCTTTTCTTCCCAGGTTGCTCTCGGTCATGGTGTTTGTCACAGCCACAGAAGGTAAACTAGGACTCCAGGTCAGATCTCTGCCGAGCCCCTCACAATGAAGAGACTTAACAGATGGCAAAGCCGGAAACGGAACAGCGTCTAAGCCCCGGCAGCCACGGTGTCCAGAAGCATGCTCCCGTCACTCCACGCCTGGCGTGTGACACACGGAGCACATGCTGGTTCTATTATCATCGCGATGACGATCGTCCGCATCCCCACACCAGAAGCTTCCGGTGTGAAGCGTATGCATATACTTAGACTGTTTCAAGCCAAGGCTTTCTGGAAATTTCCAGGCTGCCTCGGACGGCCTTGGAAGGGCTCACCATGGACAGGCTATTCCAACTTAACAAGGATTTCTGTCGTTACCCAGGTTTCCGTCTCCTGGGATTTACGGGGCTAGTGGTGTGTACGGCGGGTGCAAACCTTGCTTGCTGCATTCAGCTCCACTTGCAGACACACAACTGAGTGTGAAAGGCGGAGCCCAGTGACGTCAGGAAGAAGACAACATGGGGGATGGGCTGGACCAAGCCGTTCTGGAGAGAGAGGCTGCAAGGCAAGCTACTCCGATTCAGGACAGGTGGCCGAAAGTGACCCAGAGAATACGGCCCTCTAGATGGGATTTCTCCAGGGTCAGGTCAGGAATGGCAGGGTGCCCTCAGTCTGACCCAGGGGGAGTCTGTGGGAGACACCACAGTTCAGGGCCTGCCCTGCCTCTGAAGCTTCAGATGGGTGCTTAAGTATTTGTTGAGAACCCAGAAAGAAGTAAGTAATCGCTCCCCCAAAGCAGGATGTAAAACTCTACATCGAGGACTTGGCAGATTTTGGGGTGGGCAGGGTAGGGGAGTGCAGTATTGAGACTGAAACAGACAAGAGACTGTCAGTGGTCGAGCTGGAGGCCTCGTGGCTGTGAATAGATCTACTCATTCTTGTGGAGAGACTGCTCCAGAGCCTGCTTCAAAACAGCCCTGTCCTTGAGCAAAGCAATTAGGGCCAATGTGCTGTTGTGTTTTGTTTGAGACAGGGTTTCTCTGTGAAACAGCCCTGGCTGTCCTAGAACTCGCTTTGTAGACCAGGCTGGATTCAAACTCAGAGATCCACCTGCCTCTACCTCCCGAGTACTGGGATTAAAGGCGTGCACCACCACCACCCAGCAGTGCCAATTTGCACACACACACACACACACACACACACACACACACACACACACACAAGGGTTGATAGATTCTGGACCTTCAAGCTCCCAACAGGAAGCATGACTGGGCCCAGAGGCAGCCGTGACAGAATCTGGAAATACAACACCTTCCACAGCTGGCCTGGCCCTGCTCACGACACCGAGGGTGAAGAATTGCATTCCTGCTCCGACATGCACCCCCAGAGCCTTCCAGGCTGCTTGCTTTGCAGCGGTCACAGCCAACATAAACCAAGAATGTTTGCACCCCTTGTTTGGGGCCCTTGAAACCTATGGAGCTGACAGAGATGCTCCCAGCATTGGAAAGATGAAGAGCTTGGAAAGTCTGAGATGACCCCAGCCTCACACACGGATTTGGGGTGCCCCCAGCTCAGCTCATCCTAAGCTTCAGTATTCAAGGTTTCTTCCGACTTGAATTGTTTCCTTAAGCAGGCTGCCCTGCCAAAAAAAAAATATGTATTCTTCCATTCCACACAGACATTGATGCCCCCACTTTGCAGACCAAAGGAACGAAGACAGTTGTACGAGAGACAAAGCTCTGTGAGAGGCCGCCCCGGCAGCGCAGGGGATGGGAGGGGGCTCCGGGGGTGTCGCGTGAGCATGGAAGAAGTGTGTCAGTCAGTATGTACAATCAGGGCAAGCCTCTTCCCGGAAGCAAGATGGCTGGAGGCAGGAGACGCAAACCTGAAGCGGAAGTGAGGAAAGCATCTGGGATGAGATGAGGCTGTTTCTTAAAAATTTTCCCCCAGTGGTGGGGATCAAACCCTTGTACATTCTAGGCAAGTGTTCTATCACTGACTGGCAGCCCAGGCCTCTCCAAGGATGAGAGGTCCACGTGGGAGAAAGGTCTAGAAGTCTAAAGCACTTGAACGATCTCTTCCCATGAACAATGTCAGAGAATGCCTCCCCGCCAGGCCTGAGGTTCAGCAGCACATTACTGCAGAACTGCCAGATCTCAGAGTCCCAGAGCACACAGGAACCCAGAACTCGGAGGGGGGGCTGGGGGTGCGGGGGGGTCTATGAGGCAGCCACCACTCACCTTTCACCCAACCTGAAGTGAAAGGGGGCTGGCCACCTGGGATAGCTGCTGGGTAGGGAATGTCAGTGGGGCTGGACCGCAGGCTGGGATTGATCCAAAGGGCCTCCAAGGCCGTGTCTTACAAGCACAGAACTGTCGGTTAGAGAATGGCTGTTTTTGAAACTTGCTGCAAAAAATGGTCCTATTTAACCCTGAATAAGTGTAACTGGGAGTGTTGATTTGCTAACCAATCTACCCACTCCTACACTCTTGTGATTTTTTCTTTTTTGCTTTTTAAACAAATATATATATGTGTGTGTGTGTATATATATATATATACATACATATACATACACATACGTATACATACGTATACATATATATACGTGTGTGTGTATATAAATATATATATATATATATATATATATATATATATATATATATATATATATATATGTAACCTAGACTGGCTTCCAGTTCATGCTCTTCTTGCCTTGCTTCCCCCATGAGCTGGGATCACAAGCACCGTCCTACAGTGAGCTTTCTTTTCTCTCTTACTTCAGACCTGATCTTATTACATTAGCCCAGGCTAGCCTTGACTACATGATCCTCCTATCTCAGCCTCCCAAGGGCTCCTTTACTCTCAGGCTTTACCATTGCCTCTCTAGGCTTAGCTGAGGTTAGACTCCGAGGTAGTGTGTCTCATGTTTAAGGAAGTAGCTTGACTTTCTAGTCACCCCTCCAAGATAAGGATGCCACACCGCACTTCCCAAAACAGCCCTGAGTCAAATGCTCCCTGCAAGGCCATGCTGGGGGGTGTAATTGAACTTTAGGGAGTATCAGTTGAGAAAAAAACTGGGAAACATCCCATCACCCAAATTCAAATACGAGAGAGGCGGGAAATGATCTGATCACAATCGGGCACCAAATTTGACCCAGCAGGACTTCTCTTCACGACACGTGTACTCTAACCATTTCCAAAGCAGGTCTTTATAGAAAGACCTAGTCCAGGACCCCAGGGCCATCTGTCCGCCGAGCCCGAGGTAACAAGTGAGAGTAGAAACCTCTGAAAAACTACACAGTTCTCACGGTGAAAGGGTCAAGAGCAAGGGCTGTAGGAACGGCTGGAATTCTGCAAATGCCAGATCGTTTCACTGCTGCTCCTGTGGGTGACGTTGGCAACTTCTCAGAGCCCCTGTTTCTCCAACTGTAAAGTAGGGGCAGCAAGCAGTACTCACCACAAGCAGTGATGGTGGGGCTGAGTTACCTGCGGCGTCGCTTAGGACTCCGGTCGGTCTGCACCTGGGGAGCAGCCAAGCCGAATCGACTCCTGGTCCCGGGGTAGGCACAGCTTCAGGTTCTGTCCAAGAAACATCAGTTTACTTTGCAGAATGGACTCTTGTCCCTTGGCTACAAGTTCTGCCTCTCAGTATGGCAACTTCAAAATCACATGTTTTTAGATGAGAACAAGTGTGGATGGGTCAGCTAGACAAAAGGCCACGTTTATACCTGGGGGGGGTGGGGTGGAGAGAATGGATTTCAAGAAAAAGTGGCACCAGGAGATGCCATTCCAGACCTATCCATAATGCTTTCAAGATGTATTTATTTCACATGTGTTAGTGTATTGTCTGCATGTGTGTCCATGTACCATGTACATGTCTGCTGCTTCAGGAGGCCAGAAAAGGCCATTGGATCCCCTGGAACTGGAGTTAAAGGTGGCCGTGAGCTGCCATGTGGAGGCTGGGAACGGAACCCAGGTCCTCTGCAAGAGCAGCCAGTGCCCTTAACTACTGAGCCTTCTCCCTAGCTCCCAAATCTATTTAATAAAGATGTGTCCAACAGAAAAACAGTAAATACCACCATTCAAAAATCCCCAAAGTTGCACTTGGCCAAAACTCTATGTTACCAATCTTGTATAATACTAGAGGGATCAGCCTTAATATTATACATCCCAGGGGCTCAGGAGAGAGAACTACTAACGGCGAGGACTATTTTCAGGAAATATAATCGCAGCACACGGAGTTCTATAGTCCACTTGCTTTAATTCCTCTGGCATAACATCCTTTATACACAGCTTCAGTTCTGTTCTCATGTCTAGCTCCTTTCTTGCCTGATTTCTCTATATTTATCTACTGTCCCCTCTAGGTTCTATCTTAATTCCTTCATCTAGTTCTGTCCCTTCTAGGTTCTCATCTATCTAGTTCTTTCCCCTATCAGCTCCTCTTCCGTCTTCTTCTCTCTCATCTGGCTCTTCCTCATCTTGTTCTTCCCCATCTCATTCCTCTTGTTCTCTCTTCTAGCCCTTCAATCTAGTTCTTCCCCATCTCAGTTCATTCCTCTCAAGTTCTTACCCATCTAGTTCTTCCATTCTTTTTTCTCTGCCCTGTGCCCTAGAAGTCCTGGTATATAAAGGGAGGGTCCGAGCTAAATTGTGTAAAGCTATTACTTAACGTCCACCTCTCCTAGGCGGTGTCTCCCTGTGGAATTTACCGTAAGTCAGGAGACTTGCAGGTGGGCTGTTATCACTGTTAGTCCTCGGAAGCTGGGCGCCCCCCTGGGTGGTGTTTCCTGTAGTCCTTGAAAGTGGCTAAGGGAGATAATCTGATTCCAGAGAAAGCCTTTCCTGAGGCTGTTCTCCAAATACCTGGAATGTGTATGTCCAGAGAGTGATCAGTCCACACTGTTAGTCCTTCTTAGGGAAAAGTCAATTGGAAAAACTATGAAGGCACACATGATTTTCTTAACAGAATACAGCTGATATATAACAAGCCAAGTAACACCAAAAACTCCTTGGGATTTGGCTTCCTCTGGAGGAATTCCCTGATCCCTCCAGGTAGTGACTTTGCCATAACCAGCTGAGTTCTTACGATATATTCCTGCGGCCTGCAGCATACCAAGATGAAGTGGATACCATCCTTGTAAAGATAGAAATTCTAGAGAAAATGAATAAACCAACCTAAAATACTTACTGTCTGTATGCCTGTGGCCTTTCATCCTGTTTAACATTCATGTGGTGTTTATAGAGAGAGAAACGTGAGTCAGTTTTCCAAACAAGTCCTAATGATAACCATTAGATGTATCAAGCACAGCTTCATTTTTTTATATAATTTGCTTATTTTTATTTGATCTATATTAGTATTTTGTCTGCATGTATGTCTATGTGAGGGTGTCAGATCTTGGAGTTACTAACAGGTGTGAGCTGCTATATGGCAGCTGGGAATTGAACCCGGGTCTTCTGGAAGAGCAGCCAGTGCTCTCAACCGCTGAGCCATCTCTCCAGCCCAACATGGCTTCAGATTTTAAATCTTGCTACCCTGAATTATTGTCGTCTTTGGAATGGAAGGGAAAAGAAAGACAGAGCCTTGCCCTTAACTGGTTCCAGGCTCCCTTGGCTTTGCTGGAAGTGAGACTCTATTGAATACCTTCAGGATTTCTCTTGCCTTGAAGCAACAGACAAGTATGTGCTGATCCCTTCTAAATAGGGAACAGCAAGAACAGACAGGAGATTGGAGGCTCGGCGTCCCCGGAGCCAAGCTTCTCCCAGGCTCCTGAGCTGACGGGCACTGCAGAGCGCCCAGCTTTTAACGGCTAACTTATTAATTCCAGGCTGTGTAGGTTTAGACTGAAGGTCACAAATCTGGTTTTGACCTTAGTACTAACAGGAATCCTGTGGGAATCCTGAGTGGTCA
Source organism: Peromyscus leucopus (assembly GCF_004664715.2). Lineage (NCBI taxonomy): Eukaryota > Metazoa > Chordata > Mammalia > Rodentia > Cricetidae > Peromyscus > Peromyscus leucopus. The sequence continues at coordinate 33,082,955 of NC_051082.1, forward strand.
AAGAAACGCTGTAATATTGCTAATAATTAATAATGGCAGCGGTGTCCCAGGTTTCTTGTTTTCCTGGTTTTTAATCCCTGAAGGCTTCGAATCACTTTGCAGACCAATCGTTTAACCCGCTGTTGACCTGTAACCCATCTGGGCACAGAATATCGCCCTGTTGCCGAGAATACAGCCATACTTCGGCTTGTTTAAGCGCGAAGACAGACACATTCTGAAACTCAGTGTAAACTTCAGGTAGGCAGGTTATAATTACCCACTTGAAACCAAGCCAGGAAGTGAAGTGAATACCTTCTCCTTCATGAAAAGCGCCCAGGCAACTTCTGGACCAGAGACAGAGCTTGAATTTCCATCTCCTCCACCTCCGGTTGTCAGAGCCTGTGTGCCACCGACATTCGGCCCCAGAAGGCATTTCACCACAGGGGTGGTGAGGGCCATCAGGAACCCTTCGGGGCGTTCAACAGCTGCGCTAGATGCCTAGATGCCCGTACATCCTTCCAGTGGGACAACCGAAAATGTCCCCAGACGTGGCCAAATGTCTCCTGGGGTGGGGGTGGGGCAAAGTCACCCCAGCAGAGAACTGCCAGGGTAGCTAGCTGCCTGTGCTGGGGTGCTGGCAAAGCACTTGATTAGCAGACTGCCTGTGCTCTGGGTTGCTTGAAGGACTCATGCTTTGCGAGGGACACACACTGCCTGTGGCCTTTAGAAACTAAGGCTCATTCCCTCCACACACACACAAATGGAAGAAATCCCACCACCACAGACTATCCCACACCATCCTCTCCCTAGAGTATTGCTTCTGGGCATCCAAATGCCCCACAATGGCTGTGATCGCTCTAATAAGAGTTCTGGGACAGGCTCTCTAGCCCCAGAATGCACCTCAACGTCCTGGGTCCTAGCTCCTGCCGCTTCTGGGCTCCATGGCCCCTGTGTAACAGCTGTAGAAAGGCCTGGACACGCTGTGGTAGCACCAGCTGCTAACGTCTCTGACCACAACCTGCTCTCGCTCGGCAGCTTCAAACCCACAGTTCCCCCCCACACACACACACACCAGACCCTTGACACCCACCCCACCCCCTGCCCCTCAGCCCTGCCTGGCCCAGGCTGGCAGAACCAGACAGACTTTTCTCACAGTCCAGGAATGTGAACATTTCCCCTACAGTCTTCCACATGAAATGTATTTTGCATCACAAACCCCATGCCATTCACACACACAAACTAGAGATTTTACTTTTTGAACTTTTCAGACTTAATTTTAGGCTTAATAAAAAAGCACTAAGCGCCAAGGATAAGCCTGGTAAGGCAGCTACGCGCCTGTGATCCCGGTAGCTGGGAGATCAAGTCAGGAAGGTTAGTGGTTCAAGGCCAGCTTGGTCTACATTTGACTTTGTTTCAAAAAACCAAAACAAGCAAACAAATAAACAAAGAGCTAGGCATTCCGAGGCTGAGGCAGGATGATAGAAAGTCCCTGGATAGTCACACAGAGACTCAAAAATCTCAAGAGAGAAATGTTGTATTACATTATACCAAAAATAAAATAAAATAAAAAAAAAAAATCCCGAGGGGCAACAACTGAATTACCATATATCCCTCGCCCAGCTAAACATACTAACATAGCTTATGTCATAATCAGGAAATTAGTGCCTGTACAACGTTATAGATCAAACTTAAGACTCCGGTTTCCCAATATTGTCCCTTTCCGGTTCCGGGGGCCGGAAGTTTTTGAGAGTTCCTCAGTCCTGCCGTACTTTCTAGGACAGCCAGAGCTATTACACAGAGAAACTCTGTCTCAGAGAGAGAGAGAAAGTTCTACCTATGGTGATCAATATTGTCAAGAGGATCTGGGATCATGGAGGAGACAGGTCTCTGAGCATGCCTGTGAGGGAGTTTCTAGGTTGAGTTAATTGAAGTGGGGAGACCCATCTAACATGTGGTAATCATTCTAGGGGCTGGAGTCCTGGACTGAATAAAACCAAGAAAGAGTGAATGGCAAGGTAAGGCACACCTCAGATGCCAGCACTCGGGAGGCAGAGGCAGGCAGATCTCTGAGTTCGAGACCAGCCTGGTCTACAGAGCGAGTTTTGGGACAGCCAGGGCTACACAGAAAAACTCTGTCTCTTAAAAAAAAAAAAAAAAGGCTTTGGGGAAACTGTCTCTGCCTTATGAGAGACCCTCTGACATTGTCTATTGTTGTTCAAAGATTTCTTGAGAGAGAGAGAGAGAGAGAGAGAGAGAGAGAGAGAGAGAGAGAGAGAGAGAGAACATGTATGCAGTTGACCAGAGTCCAGAAGAGGGCATCAGATGCCCTGGGGCTAGAATTAGAGCTGACTCTGTTGGATGCTGGAAACAGAACCTGGGCCCCTGCGAGAGCAGCGTGTGCTCTTACCCGCTGGTCCATCCCTCCAGCTCTACTGTCCCTGGGTGGCCGCTGGTTCGAAAGCACCATTCAAGGCGGCTCTCTCCTACTCCTCTTACTGGAATGTCTCGCGGCTCTGCCTCAGTGACTCCACACAGGGTTTTCTTTCTTCCTCTCTGCCCAGGTTTGAACCATCTTGACTTCCCCACTCTGTCTGACCCCCCCTCAGCACAGTGAACCGAGACACCGCTCTCATTTCAACTTGGGGGGAGGGGGGCTCTCCCCACCTGCGCTTCCAGCTCTGACTTCTTCTGGTGGTTTCGAGAAGCTCCTCCCTCCGTGGATGTCCTCCGGGTAGTCACATTAGACTCACAGAACCCAAAATCAGGCGAACTACGCTCTCCAGGTTAACTGGAATTTTTGTGTGTTGGCACTCGCTGTGGCTCCCCTCCCCACACCTGTACCTAGTGGCGGTACACTCCCATGCTCGTCAGCTCAGCTTTGCCCTGGAGTCTGCCCACCAGCCACCCTGCTCCCTTCTCTAACTTAGAGGCGAGCAAACATCTCTTTTGGTTCTGGATGTTTGAAACAGGGTCTCACTCTAGAGCCCAGGCCGGCCTTGAACTTGTGATCCTCCTGCCTCAGCTTCCTGAACTATTGTTACAGGGATCGGAGGGATAGTCCCAGCCTTGCTGTTTGCTTGCCCAGCCCTCCGGCCCCACTAAGCCACACCCAACCCCTTGTCAAGTTTTCGGGAACCACAGAACTACCTGCAGGGCTCCTTTAAGCCCCCAAGTTCTGTCCCCAGTCCATAGAAGAGAGGGACCTGATGAGCAGGCCCGTCCTCAGAGACTGGTAACAGTCTTCACACCAGCACCCTGAAATTCCCACTCCTAACAAGTTCCCGGCGGCCGGGAGAACTCTGACACCCACATACTAACTCCAGGCTCCCCGCTTCCTTCCCGGCCTGCAGAGAAACAGCACAGAGTCAGACCACCACTCTGCCTGTCCACCCGGACGGCCAGTGGCACCTTAAATCTCCCACACCCACAGTTCCCTCTAACGGAAGGCCCTGCCCGTGTGCCAGCCTCACAACAACTTGGATCTCTCCCTTCCTGGAGAGGACCAGCCCTAAACCAGCAGCTCCAGGCCGACTGTCGCAGTTGGTGTCTCCAGGCTTTCCTTTACAGGCCCTGGCGACAAGGACAGCGGCCGATCGTAAATTGGACGCGGTGTGTTCCTGCTGCGTTGTGGCAGCCTCTGTGACTAGCTACCACTGTCGCCCTACACTAATTAGGGTTCCTGCTTGAAGCAAGGGTCTGGGAGAGCTTCCCAGAGAACAACTGAGTGCCAGGGAGCCTTTTGAACACAGTTACCGGTGATGTCAGAGAAACAAGCTGGTGCTCTTTTTTCGGTTTTGCTCTTTGTTTTTGAGGCAAGATACCTAGCCCAGGCTGGCCTCCCTGAATTTCACGGTCCCCCTGTGCCCCCACCACCTCCCTCTCTGCTGCTAGAAGCACAGAGAAGGACCTAATGAGGGAGGAGAGGGGACTCCACCCATTTGGTAAAGAGTTGAAATTGATGCGATTCACTGGGGGGAAATATAAACACAGAGCACACCAGACCCTTTTAACAGGAGGCGTGGGGGTGGGGGGAGGGCAGGCAGACTAGAGGCGTCACCCAGGGCCAAGCCAGAAGACATGCGGGCTCCCCGAGACATGTTTGTTGGAGAAGTTTTGGAAGATCATTCAAAGGAGGCCGTGCTGTGCCCGCAGCAGCCCATTCAAGAACTGGCTTGCACAGACAGGCAAAGCCCAGGCAGGCGCCCTGGCCTGGGGCCTGGGGCGGCCCGGCCGTGCAGGAGGCCGGGCTCGGGTGAGCCGCACTGCCACCAGCCGCCGGCAGGTGTCGCTTTCCGGGGCCCGGAATCCACCGTGAGTTCAGCAAATGGAGGCGCGAGGAGGAGGCTGGGACGCGGGCAGAGAAGCGGATTTCCTGGCCCGGGAACATCCTGGCTCTTGTTTCGGGGCGGTGGGGGTTGGGGGGGGGAGCAGTGTTTCTGGTTTTGTTTTTAAATCAGAGACTTACAGGTCATTTACTGGGTGTCAGGCCCTGCAGGAGTGATTGAGTGTTCACGCGGGGACTCAGGTCCTGTCCCGGTCACCCTGACCTCAAAAGCAAGGAGGATTTTTTTTTTAAGGCAGCCACATGATTTCTGATGCCCAGTGCTTGAACACTCAAGTTTGGGGGGGAAAAAAACCCAGCTCTCGAGCCAAGCAAGGACTTTGTCTCTAGTTATAAGGTAAGAGGGGCTTTGCTTTTCTTTAAACCCTCTTACTTCCCGGTGGCTTTAAAATCGTCACCGAGGGCCAAGTTTGCGCTCCGCTGGGGATGCAGTGGACACAATGAATCTTGCAGACCTTGGCGCCTAGGGGCCGCAACAAGCAGATGACCGCGCAAGCGAGGGCAACCTAGCCTAATGTTGGTCCGACAGGCATTTTAACCCCACTAATGGCAGGGCCTAAGAGGGAGCCCGGAGCCTAGGTGTCTAAATGACAGGGTCCTGTGTGAAAGCCACCACCCGGGGCAGGGAACATCACGTTTGCCTTCCACCCAAGCACAGAGGTGATAGAGGCAGTCCGACCCCTGATCACTGAGCCTGTTCTCTTACGAATTCATTTCTGGACTGGCCCTGGGAACCACTGCCTGCTGTATATTTAACTTATACGAAAGAAACTGTATCCTAGAGTCTGGCTGAAGTGAGAAAGGGTTCTATGTAGCTACCTCTATGTAGTCCAGTTTCTGTTTTTCTGTTGCTTGGTTTTAGGTTGTCTGACTTTCATGCACTGAAATTGTTTGGGCTTTTTTTTTTCTTTGTATTTTGAAATGTTTTAAAAATTCAGAATCCCAGGAAAGACTTTATATATACATATACATACATACATACAAACATACATGTGTTTTGTGTGTGTGTGTGTGTGTGTGTGTGTTTTACTCACCAGGCTAACAGAACACAAGCCATGTGGTTCCATCCTCTGGGGGTTGTAGTCTGCAAAAGTCTCATCATACCACCAGAGAAATTATCACAAATTCCCACAACACACTTTGGGGCGACATCTTGGCTTTTGGCCCTTTTGGAGAGGGTAGGAATGAGGCTAAGCTGGAGATGAGAGCTAAAAGGTGCCCGGCTTCCCGCTATGTTGGTTTTGGGCCCCCTTTCTCTGAATGGGGAAACAGAGTCCTCCATAAGCACCTTTATCTCTGTCTGATAAATAAAACAATTCAGGCCAGCAAGACAGCTCTGCAGGTAAGGAAGGACACTTGCTGCAAGTCTGATGATGCGATGCCGTCCCTGGAACCCACCTAGTGGAAGGAGAGGACTTCTACAAGCTGTCCTCTGAGCTACACACACACACACACACACATACACACACATACACACACACAGTGTTTTAAAATATTTTTTAAAAGCATACAAAACTCCATACTCAGTGTTCTCTGAGCGTGTGTCCTTTTTCTTCATACCCCTTTTCAAAAGAAGTTCTGCCTCATAGAAAGAAACTACTCCACTACACACCTGTAATCCTAACACTCCAGAGGCAGAGGCAGGAAGATTGCAAAGCCATGCGGTCCCTGCTAGGAACTGGAAGCTTCTAGAAACAAAGTTGCTGCCTGTGGTGGTGAGGTCTTCACTGTACTTGCTCCATCCCAGCTTCCTCTCAACGAATGATGGATTTAGAATATTCATCTATTAAATCCTATCATATTATACTTGTTAAATTGTTCCAGTCTCTTAAAAGAATTTGGAGCTGGTGTAGTAGCACATTCCTGAAATCCAGACAGGAAGGCCTCCAGTTCCAAAGCAGCCTGGGATACACACATACACAGTAAGACCCAATCTCAAAAAAAAAAAAAAAAAAAAAAAAAAAAAAAAAAAATTAAAGCAATTTTCAAGAAGGATGTAGGACCCCGGGTCTGACAACTTAATAAGATGACGTCTTCTCTTGGTATCGGCCACTGATTCTTCAGCATGGGTGGCCGTTTGAATGAGAAAGGTCCCCCACAGGCTCATTATTTGGACATTTGGTGCCCAGTAGGTGGCGCTGTTTGAGGCCGTAGAACTTTCAGGAAGTGGAGCTTTTGCAGGAGGAAGTATGTCACTGGGGATGGGCTTTGAGGGTGTCTAGTCTCGCACCACTTCCTGTTTGCTCTCTCTGTTTCCTGTTTGCTCTTGAACATAGGATCTCTCAGCTTCCTGCTGTGGTCACCTGCCAAGCTTCCCCCACCATTATGGATTCTCCTTCTGGAACCATGAGCCTAAATACGCTCTTTGTTTCGTAAGTTGCTTTTGGTCCTGGTGTTTGGTCACAGCAACAAATACAGTGTGCTCTTTATAACAGTGTTGTCTGGGGTGAAGCTGGAGATCGAGCCTCATACCTAACAGCCGAGCCCTCCATCAAATCTGGGATGAGCAACACTTCAGAGAAGCGGTGATTCATCTTTGCAAATCACTCTTGGTGTCCCATCTGTGAAGAGGCCCCAAAATAGCTTGACCACACAGTAGCCATGATAGGCTTAGGGGCCTAGACACAGCTTCTCTGACAGGCTGACTCCAGGCAACACCCAGATCCAGGAAAAGCCTCGAGCTGATACCACCCAGGGATCCACCCAGGGGTGAGGAAGTACCTGACATCCCAAACATTCCAACCATTAGATACGGTGGCCAGATGTCCCCAAGTCTAGCACACACCTATTTTTTGTTTTACAGATACCCCTGGACAATTGTCAGCCAACCAGGGTCCTGGACCCTGGAAATCCCCTCACTCCAACCTCTGCTATGATAAAAACTCTGCCCCACCTGAGCTCAGGGCTCTCTGCTCTCACCACTGTGCTGGACAGACAGAGGGACCAAGCTCTGGAGCTTGAAATAAAGGTTCTTTGCTTTTACATGCGGGATTCGGTCTCTGTGGTGGTCTTTTGGGGTCCCCCCCCCAGAGTGGTCTGGGCATAACACATCACCTCTCCTACATCTGTGCATTATCAACAAGTGCTCTACACCCAACTTCTGTCTGTCTGTCATTGAAATCTATGCACTGCCTCGGCCTTCCACTCCATTCTATTTGTTTAAACGGTGGAGTTTAGTTCTCCTTATGTCTCGTGTTTTTACCTGCTGCTCTTTTACCAATCCTGGATTTTCCATCCCCCCCCCACCCCCAGACAGAGGTCAACACCAGCCACTCGCCACACCTAGAAGCTGGCCGGCCTCCTTTTGACTGGGTGACAGATTCCCAAGTGAATTACACATGTTTCTGGAAATGTGTTAGTCAGGACCATCTGAATCATATTTTCAGTGTACACTCAACTGCTCAGTCACACAGCTGCTACAGGCATTGATGACCCCTTCCCCAGCCTGGTACCTTCAGAATGAAGAGTCTTTTTGTAATACAAATGTAAAGCTCTCCGGGCTGGAGACTGGCTCAGTGGTTAAGAGCACACACCTCTCTTGCAGAGGACCGAGTTCGATGCCCCAGCACCCACATGCGGCAGCTCACTACTGCCTGTAACTCCAACTCCAGGTGATCTGATGTCCCTTTGGCCTCCAAATGTACACACGTACACACACACACACACACACACACAAAGTACACACACACACACACACACACACACACACACGTGTACACACACAGACACACACACACTGGCACTTGCACACAAATAAGTTATTTTTTGAATTTTATTTAATTAAAATAAATAAAAATGGTTTTTAAAATGTAATACCTTTTAACGTGGACGTCTGTTCTTCTCTTCTGTTTGCCCAAATGTACCATACATCTTTAAACACAGTTCTAACAAACTAGAGCTGCTGTGAGTTAAACACCAATAAATCCAAAGCCTAGGTTGGACACGATGTCCTTCTGCCTGGGAATTCCTTAACCTTCTACCTTCAGATTCAGAAAAATAAATAGGCTTTAAAAAAAAAAAAAGACATAATTTCTTTATTGAATTTTTGGGATTTCACATCATGCACCCCAATTCTGCTCACTTCCCAGCCTCTCCATACCCTCCCCTCCCCCCTGCAAAACCACCCAAAAGAAAATTAAAAAAAAAAAATCAAAAACAAGCAAACAAACAAAAAGAAAAACAAAACAACCCCTGCACCCCCATCTCACCCTGTCTCCAATCCTCTTCACTCATCCCGGTACTTTACTTGCCAATGTTCGTTGCCATGAGTCACTGGTCTGGTTCAAGGCCTCTACACCGTCATCACTGGATCCTCCCCGGAACCCTCTCGGACATCCCTCGGCTGCCTCCAGTCATGGAGATCCTGCTGGTATCGTGTCACAGGACCAGTCCCGTCACGAGCTCCAGCAGGTCCTCCATGGGACAGATGTTGGGCTGTGGGCCTGGGTGGTAGTTGAGCTGGTCGGTCTGTGCCACGAGGGCCGTCCACCTCAGGAAGGCGAGGGGCAGAGCCAGCTCCCCTGCACCATCCATCAGGGTCGTGAGGAGCGGGGCCGTCTCTCCCAAGTGGGGGTGGGGTGGGGTGGGGTGCTTGTTGGCAAACGGGGTCAGAAGCTGTGTGTGAGCAGGAGCCATGTCTGTCCGAGAGTCAAGCACTGGAGGTACACTCCGCAGAGCAAGAGCCGCAGGAAACATTTCCTGACAGATAAATGAAAACTGTATGTGTGCACAAAGGCAACTCCATCTGTGATTCATAAAAGAAGTGCAGAGGAGCAAATACAGACCCAGTCAGTGCCTTCTGGGAGGGAATGTGAGGGCAGAGGCTGAACTGCCATCTGAATTAATCGGCTCTCCATTACTGTAGCAAATACTTGAGATAAAGAGGTACTGAGAGAGGGTTTATTTCAGCTCACTGTTGAGTTGACTCTTTGCTGGTTGGGCCCATGACCCCGGGCCTGGGCTAAGGCAGAACATTAGAAATGGACCGTGTGGAGCTGGGCTCACCCGGAAGCAACCTGGAAAGAGAAAGAGAAGGAAAGAGAAAAGGGCTGGTATACCGGCATCCCCTTCGAGGGCACACTCTCAACCCTAACTTCCTCCCACGAGACCCCAGGCTGGCATTGAACCAAGGCCTGAGAGACATTCAAGAGCCAAATTATAGCAGCACCCAAGGTATTGAAATCAGGTAACAGTCTTGATCAGCAGTTTTCAAACATTCCGATCTCAGCACCTCACACTTGAAACCTTTGAGAACCCCCAAGAGATTAACTGTCAATACTTACACAGAGAATAAAACAAAAATCAAAGATGTACTGACTTACCAATCAATCCTACATCAACATGAAGTGTATTTTTTTTTCTTTCTGTTTTTGAGACAGGGACTCACTAGGCAGCCCTGGCTGGCCTGGAACTCACAATGTAGACCTCAGGCAAGGGTCCTGGTTATGTCAAAGCCATCTGTCTGCTCTTGGGCTTGAGACGGGCTGATTTTCATGTCATGCTTATGCCGCGCCAAGGTCACCACTTCTGACAGAAAGTTTGGGGGTTTGTTGGACTTTCCTTTGCTGCTTTGTAGCCTCTTGAGAAGAGATCTCATGATGCGGCCCTGGCTGGCCTTAACTCAGGAGCTTCCCGCCTCAGCCAGCCAAGTGCTGGGATTGGGTGTACCTCGGCTCCTGGACTACCTGAAAGTTTGACCTTTTGATTGAGAAATGTCCCCCAGAGGCTCGGGAATTTGAACACTTGGTGCTCAGTTGGGCGTGCTATTTGGGGCGGTGGGGCGGCCTTGTTGGAGGAAGTGCCACTGGAGGAGCTTTGGGGGTCGATAGCTTCGCCCACTTCCGGTCTGCTCTTAGCCGCCTCCTCTTTCTGCATGCCTCCCCACCACAGTGGATTCTGATCCCTCTGGACCTGTGGGCCGAAGTCTTTCCTCCATCTGCTCATGGTGCTGTATCATGGCAACAGATCCAAATGTACCTGAGACACAACACAGCCCCAAGCATCCGCCAGGAGTTTTACTGCCATTTCTCAGTCCTGTGGAGTTCGCTGGGGACCACACACACGTCAGGCAAGGTCTCTATCACTGAGCCACAGCCCTAGCTGCTCTCCTTGTTATTTTGAGAGAGGGTCTCACTAAGTTTCCCAGGCTGGCCTTGAACTCCCTCTGTAAGCCCACACAGGCCTTGAACTTGCAGTCCATTGCCTCAGCCTCCCAAGCGGCTGGGAGTTACAGGTCTGCGTCACCAGAGCTAGTCTGTGGCGGGGTCTTCATAGCCACTCGCTCACAGAACTCTGGAAGGCTCTGCAGGGTCTGAACACACAGTATCCACCCTCAGAAGGCTTCCACAGGCAAAGGCACCATTCTATGCCAGGCCAGCCGGATTAGAAGACAGCATCTGCGGGCGCTTGCCAGCCCCCGAGGGCGAGGACATAGTTCACCGCCGCAGTTAGCAATCGCCTCTGCAGGGTAGTATTTACTGAGGGCACATACCCAGGCGCTTGAGTGACAGGAGCCCCCAGGTTGCCAGGGAGGAGACTGGTAATTTTGCTTCTAAGCATCCGCTGCTGCTCCCTCTGAATAGCACTCCTGAGAGTTGTGACCCTCGAGGGCTGGTGGAGCCACTGACTTTGAAGAGGGCCATTTTGAACAGCTGGAAACAATATGCAGAGTGGGAGAGGACGAGGCCTGGAGGACCAGCTTCCCTCCTTAGCTGTTTTCAGAGGTGGGGAGATGACGGTGGGTGTAGTGGACTACGACCACGGAGAAGCGTCTACCTCCGCACCCAGGCAGCCGAGAGACGGGCCTCCGTTTTCACGGCCGCAAAATGAAGAGCTCAGATGCCACCGTCTTTCATATCCCTTTCATCTCCGGGGCTCCACGGTCTCCGGGAGCTGTAAAGATTTGCGTAGAACTCCGTCTTGATTTTATTATTCCTCGTTCATCATTTTCCGCCGGGGCCAGTGGCAGCCTGAGCATACGGAAGTAAGTGGCTCGTGCTCCCTGGGATGATGGAGGAGGTGCCGAAACCCCAAAGGGGCTCCCCTAGCACTCTGCCACTGTGAGCCTGTAGCCCCAATCCCTCCCCACCCGCCCACCCCCCCCACCCGTCCCACATCCAGACAGGGCTGAAGGCATTGTCTCGACATGGTCTCAAGTTCCTAGGGCAGGTAACTACGTGGCCCGTGGTTTTTGCAGAGCCTTTCAGCCTCTGGGCACCCTGGGAAGGAGAACAGCATCCAGAGAGACGCACACCCACCAGGCAAGGTGCTGGGCACAGGGTGACCCCACCGTGACCGGTAGACCTAAGGAATCGGTGGGGTACACAGGGTAGCCACCAGCACAGAGAGCGGCAAGCGCCAGGTGGGAGAGTGGCCCTAAGTCTCAGCAGCTGAAGAAGGAATGACTCCACACTACACTGTGGTGGTCTGAAAGGGAGTGGCGCTGTCAGGAGGTGTGGCCTTGTTCCTTTGGTATGTCTGTAGGTAGGGTTTTTTGTTGAAGGAAGCTGTGTCTTCTGTGGGGGCAGGCTTTGAGGTTTCCCACGCTCAGGACACTGCCCAGTTGTCTCAGTCGGTTTCCTGCCGCCCGCAAGATGTAGGACTCTCAGTTCCTTCTCCAGCACCACGTCTGCCTGCACGCTGCCACCACTCCCCACCATGATGATGAGGGACTGAACGTCTGAAGTGAAAGCCACCACCTCAACGAAATGTTTTCCTCTGTAAGAGTTGCTGTGGCCATGGTGTCTCTTCACCGCAATGGAAACCCTGACAGACATGCACTAAACTTCATCTGATCATCTGCTCTCCCCCGGGATGGCCAGCAGAAGGGGGGTCTCTGACCACCCTCCAGGGCTTGAGTCCTGCTATGGCACTGTTCCAAAAATTCAAGTGCTAGAAGCTAGCCTCCATGCAGCGGGGCTGGGGTCCGGCCTCATGAGAAGCCAATTCTAACTTCAGGGGTGAGTAATCCAGTTATCAAGCAAGTGGGGGCAGGGGAGGGGCATGGAGAGATGAATCGGCAGTCAAGACCACTTGCAGAGAACACAGGTTCAGTTCCCAGTGCCCACTTGGGGCTTACAACTGTAGTGGGTAGCCATTCCAGCTTGGATCTGGAAGTTCCAACCCCCATTGAGACTCTGGCAACTGTCACGCCTACGAGGCGGGGTCAGGGGAGGCGCCTGGAGACCCGAGAGCTGGATGGGCCAGCGCTCTCTCTGTGCCGGGATGCTGAACGGTGAAGATGGATTGTGCAGAGCTCCGGAGAACACCGCTGGACTGCGATACACCTTCCCCAGACCCTGCGACCTACCTATTACTTAATTTGTGAGTTAAGCCATTAAATAAATATCCTTTTAACTACATGGAGTGGCGAAAATAATTTCTCCAATATCTGGCGCCCAACGTGGGGCTAAGATAGGGAATTGAGATCGGACTAGCTGCTCCCTTTTTCGGGAATGGAACCGTGTAGGTGTTCCCTGGTTATATGGAACTTTGCAGGCGGGTTTAGGTACCCGCCAGCTAGGGAGAAGAGGGTGGGAGCCGCCCAGGCCTTTGGAGTTTGCCCCACATGATATTGGAGAAATTATTTTGGCCACTCCACGTAGTTAAAAGGATATTTAGCCGGGCGGTGGTGGCGCACGCCTTTAATCCCAGCACTCGGGAGGCAGAGCCAGGCGGATCTTTGTGAGTTCGAGGCCAGCCTGGGCTACCAAGTGAGTTCCAGGAAAGGCACAAAGCTACAGAGAAACCCTGTCTCCAAAAACCAAAAAAAAAAAAAAAAAAAAAAAAAAGGATATTTATTTAATGGCGTAACTCACAAATTAAGTAATAGGTAGGTCGCAGGGTCTGGGGAAGGTGTATCGCAGTCCAGTGGTGTTCTCCGGAGCTCTGCACAGTTCACCTTCACCATTCAGCGTCCCGGCACGGAGAGAGCGCACAGAGAGAGCGCTGGCCCATCCAGCTCTTGGGTCTCCAGGCGCCTCCCCTGACCCCGCCTCGTAGGCGTGACAGTTGCCAGAGTCTCAATGGGGGTTGGAACTTCCAGATCCAAGCTGGAATGGCTACCCACTACATCCAACTGCCTGTAACTCCGGTTTCACCGGGTCAGAAGGCACAGATGGGTCTCCTGCTTCCTTTACTCCTTACCAGGGCTTGGGTATCAAGGTATAGCAATGCCCCTCCCTGCTGGCTTCCGTTCTTAACCTAAAATAATGGACAGGAGCTATTGGCCACGAGAACTTCCCAGCGTTCCTGGGACAGCTTGGCCTGGTGGCTCATACCTGTAGTTCTAACACTCGGGAGTCAGAGGCAGGAGGATCACAGCAAGTCTGAGGGCAGCCTGCATTACATAGAAAGTTCCAGGCTCAGCAAGACCACACAGAGAGACCATCTCCAAAAATAAGTAAATAAGCCACCAGACAGCACCCTGAGGTGGTTCTCTCCCGTGTCACCTCCTGAACAGTCCCCTCCGCTCTCGGCTGGAACGCGGGTGGACACCAGATGTGAAGTCAACCCTTCTCACTCACTCCCTTAGCCGACTGGACTCGTCAGATCAGTTCCTTCTTGGGTGGGCGTGGAAGGGGGCTTGAGGGTGTGTCCCGGAGACTGAGCACACAGGACCACGGAAGCAGAAGAACCTCCCTGGGGGAACTCTCCAACCACGTTGACAGGGTGGAACAGAAAAGAGCAGGCAGTCATGATCATCTTATCTCCCCGCACCCCGAGGCATCCATCTCCTTCATCTCCAAAGCAAACACCTTGAGAAGTATCCCCCAGGGCCGAGAAACCTGTTTGTCCCAAGACGTCCTCATACAGTCAGTCCATCAGCAATGACTGAGTGTGTCACACCCAGTCAGCCTTCAGAAGTGTAGCTGGGTCAGCCCCTCAGCACTGCATATTGTCTTTGCAGAATATGGGAGCCGGGGCGACTTTGAAATCTTGTTGAATGGTGCAGTAATTTTGCACAGGGAGGACTCCTGGTCGAGGGCCCAGGGAAATTCCCTCAGAAACAGGGGGAGGGGGGGCTTGAGTTATGCAGCCCCATCACAGACCTGGCTGCAGTAACACCCCAGGCTTGAGGAGGCAGCTGAGCCGAGTGCACCCATTGTGAAACTTCTAAACCAGGTGTGGCTCAGCCTGTCCGAGGCCCAACCAGGCTGTCCAAAGCCTCCCGAACTCTTAGTCAAATCAGGAATGTTGGAGTCATTTTTTGAGACCCAGAGACCCAGGAAGAGTGGTGTGGACATGGCCAAGACCCTTTAGCCTACCCACACTTCAGTCTAAGGTGGGACTAAAAGAGACACATAAGTCGTTATAAGATCGGTGCCAATGAAGTCGGAGAGGCTGTTTGCAGGGTGCCGGGCACATCAGCTAGATTTTACTACGTGCAGGCCGAGACCCAGCTAGCCGGCCCAAGGGAAACCGGGAGCTGGGCACACAGCCTCATCATAGCCAGGCTCCAAGCACCCGAGCTGGATCCCCAGAAGACCAAAAAGCCACCACCCATTTTTAGAGCAGAAACGCCCCCCACTTTCTTCCCTGGGTGGTCTCATCTTGACTGAGGCCACCTGACGGTTGCACCCACCTTCCCGGGCAGAGCTACACCAACACCAGATTCGGCTGTGGGGGCAGCTTCCCCGCCTCACTCGCTGCCTGCTCTCCTCTGCCTCTCCCTCGGTCCCTCCCTCCAAAACGTGGAGCCACCCTGGCCACGTCTCCAAAGCACAAGCATCGCGGACACGGGAGTGAGGCCGTGGGCGGTCTGCAGGCCGCGGACGCAAAGGGGAGCTAGCTGCGAGCCCAGACTTGCTCTTAGGAATTCCTGACCGAGTGAGACTCGAGGAACCACATTCTGCACTAGTTTGTGTGAGCGGAAACCCAGGCGTAGCCAGGAGCCCTGCAGAAGAGAGGGAGAGGGGGGAGAGGGGGGAGGGAGGGGGAGGGGACGAGGGGGGAGGGGAGTGGAAGAAGCCAGGGAAAGATGCAGGCGGGGAGGAGGAGGGAAGAAAAGGGAGGGAGAGGGGACAGAAAGGACGGGGAGGAAGAGACCGTGCACCGAGCCTGTACCGGGAAGTGGGGAGAAGCCTCAGGTAGTTGGGGTGGGGAGTGGAGGGAGGTGGAAAGGAGGGGGCGGGGCGGCCACGGAGTCCTTGACCTCGGAGCCGGGGCTTTGCTGTCCGTCGGTCTGTCTGTCCATCGATCCATCCATCAAGGGCTCCTGGGAGGCTCCTTGGGCTTCCGGGGGGGGGGGAGCAGGGCTTCCCTGAGCGGCCCCCGCAGCCCCCTGTGGTACTTACTTCTCGTGGGTTTCACGCTGGAGGACTCCAGATGCGAGGCAGAGCCCGTGTCCTGCGGGCTTCCGTGGGTCCCCAGTCCTGCGGGCTTCCGTGGGTCCCCAGTCCTGCGGGCTTCCGTGGGTCCCCAGTCCTGCGGGCTTCCGTGGGCTGAGCCCCGGACCCGGCCGTGCTGCAAGCCCCTCCGCCCCTGTGCGCTGCACGGGTGCAGCCTG
This sequence comes from Peromyscus leucopus, assembly GCF_004664715.2. Lineage (NCBI taxonomy): Eukaryota > Metazoa > Chordata > Mammalia > Rodentia > Cricetidae > Peromyscus > Peromyscus leucopus. Next base: position 33,098,782 of record NC_051082.1, read on the forward strand.
AACTCTGCACTGACTTTGATCTGTTTCCGTCGTGGTGGGTTAACCTCGCCTCGCTCGATGACGTTGCAAAGAAAAAAAAAAAATAGAGGCTTAGAGGGAGAGGTTATCTTTAGCCCTGCTGGAAATTAGTTAACATCCCCGAACGCGGTGCCAATTCTGAGAGTATTAATAATGGAAAGGGTAACAACAAATTGTAGCCAGCCTACTGGCGTCCTGCATAAAGCAGTGTGGTGAAATCTCACCAGTGGGGAAAGCAAACTTCTTAGGCTGTTTATCGTGTTGTGGGGTGGTCAGTCCCACACACTGCGTGTAGATTCTTAGTGTGCACGCGCGCGGCGCACATGTGTAAGTCCTGCAACGAGAGGGATCATTTCCGCCCTAAAACAGATTTGACCCTTAAGTGCAGGCAATCCAATTTAGAAAATCCTCAAACGCTATTATTATTATTGTTGTTGTTGTTGTTGTTGTTGTCTTTAAAATTAGCTCAAAGACCAGAAAAACCACACACTTAAAACTGGCCCGAAGATCACTTCAGAATAGGGCAGCCCTGCAATGATAAGGAAAATTAATAGGCCCAATTGAATTAAAAAAGAAAAAGACCGGCAGTGATGGCGCACGCCTTTAATCCCAGCACTCAGGTGGCAGAGGCAGGTGGATCTTTGTGAGTTCGAGGCCAGCCTGGTCTACAGAGTGAGATCCAGGAAAGGCGCAAAGCTACACAGAGAAACCCTGTCTCAAAAAACCAAGAAAGAAAAAAGGAAAAGAAAAAAAAAAAAGAAAAAAGTCCTTCTGGCCACATCTGATCCACACCTGAAAAACTATACATGTGTCATTAAATCAACCATACTAACCTCATACTAACCTGTGAGACCTTCATGTGAGCAAGCTCTCCGAGAGGAAGCTGGGATCCCCCCCTCTCAGCCCCCCCCCCCACTAAGCTACGTCACAATTAGGCTTGTACCTTGATGCCCTGGGATCCTGTGTTCTCTATCAGAGACAGTGTGGGAGCCCCGGGGGTGGTATGGACTCATCCTGCAGCTTGTCTGGTGTCCTTGTTTGTTTTGAGACCCACCTGTGCCTGTACCTGCCTCCCATGACATTTCCAATTAGGATCGTTCTCAAGGAAAGCTGGTCTTGGTGTCTTTGAAGTATGACACTGCCTGGCCACTGAAGGCTACCTGCTCTTCAAGACTTGTAGGCAAGGTCTGTACATATCCGATGTGACGGCATAAGTGCTCCTAACCACTGAGCCATCTCTCCAGCACCCCCACTTTCTTTGTTTTGAAACAGGTTCTCACTGTGGCTGGCCTAGGACTCACTGTATAGACCAGGCTGGCCTTTGCCTTCTGAGTGCTGGGATTAAAAGTGTGGACCGCCACACCCATCCTTAACTTTTTTATTATTATCTTACTGTTTTATGAGTACGTGTATATGGGTGTTTTGCCTTCGTGGTGTGCATGTGCACTATGTGCATGCAGTGCCCACAGAGACGAGAAGAGAGTGTCAGATCCCTGGAACAGGAATCACCGATGGTTAAGAACACTGGCTGCTCTTCCAGGGGATCTGGGTTTGATTCCCAGGGCCCATGGCAGCTCACGACAATCTGTTAACTCCAGGGCCAGGGGAGTGGACACCCTCTTCTGGCCTCAGCAGGCAATCCACACATGGTACACAGGCATATATGCAGGCAAAACACTCATTCACATAAAATAAAATTTTAAAAAAATGTTTTTTGCTGGGCCGTGATATGCCTTTAATCCCAGCATTTAGGAGATAGAAGCAGGTGGATCTCTGAGTTCAAGGCCAGGCTAGTCTACAGAGTGAGTTCCAGGATAGCCAGGGCTACACACAGAAACCCTGTTTTGAAAAATAAATAAATAAATAAAAATCTTTTTTAAAAAACTCTAGCTAACTTAAGAAAACAAAAATTCAGAAATTTCACATTTTATTTGCCTTGCTGAGTAGCAGGCTTCTCATGGGCCACAAACCAGCTCCCAAATCATGACATGGAGATTCATTATTAGCTATGAATGCTCAGACTTATGCTTGTCCCACCAGCTCTTATAACTTAATTTAACCTGTTTCTTTTCATCCATGTTTTGCCTCAGGGATTTTTACCTCTCTTTCATTCTGTATGTCCTACTGTGTCTAGCTGGATGGCCCTGGGTGTCTCTTCTCTTTCTCTTGTTCTCTTCTCTCTCTCCCCTCCAGCCGAGATCCCCCCACCCCACTTATTCTCTCTGCCCACCAGCCCCACCCTTCTCTCCTCTGCCTTGCTATTGGCCGTTCAGCTTTTTATTAGACCAATCAGGTGCTTTAGGCAGGCAAAACAACACATCTTTACATTGTTAAACAAATGCAGCATGAACAAATGTAGCACTTCTTTAAACAAATTAAACAAACCCAACATAAACAAATGCAACACACGTTTATATAGTTAAAGTAATATTCCACAACATTGCTGTAGTTTATTTTTCTCTCTTTTCTCATGAGTTAAGGTGGAGTAAAGATAACAAAATGGAACTTGGGCCTCTACGAATCACAGTTACCAAGAACAGGAGAAAAACTCATTTTTGATTTCATGGATATATTCCCTTCTGTGAACTTACATTTAAGATCAAAATACCTGGAAAGCAGATGTCTTCATTTTAAGCTGAAGGTGAACACATCAAAAGATGAGGTGAGCCTGGCATGGTGGCACACACCTGTCGTTCCAGTACTTGGGATGCTGAGGCAGGAGGATCCAGTTTGATACAACCCTGGACTGTAGAGAGAGGGACCCCACAACTCATTAAAACTAAAGTGAAGAAAAAATAAAAGTCTTTAATCTCACCAGGCAGCAGTGACACATGCCTTTAATCCCAGCACTCAGGAGGCAGAGGCAGGTGGATCTCTGTGAGTTCAAGGCCAGCCTGGTCTACAGAGCGAGATCCAGGACAGGCACCAAAACTACACAGAGAAACCATCTCGAAAAACAAACAAACAAAATTTAAAAGAAAGAAATTTTAAAGCCTTTAATCTCAGCACTCATGAGGCAGAGGCAGGCAGATCTCTATGAGATTTGAGACCAGCCTGTCTCAACAACTTACCCCCTCATTCTTTTTTTTCTACCCTTGTTGTTAGCATAGTGGTAGGGCGCTGTGGGATGATCCTTCTGTATGCTGTGACTATGTATTACTCCATTGGTTAATAAAGAAGCTGTTTGGCCAATAGCCAGGCAGGATAAGGTGTGGTGGAAAAACCAAACTAAGGAGGGGAAGAAGGATGGGGGAGAGAGAGATGCCATGATGAGCTGCCCAAGAAGCAAGATGCCAGAGGACCGGTAAAGCCACAGACCATGTGGCAACATATAGATGAATAGAAATGGGTTAATTTCAATGTAAGAGCTAGTTAGTAATAAGCCTGAGCTAATGGGTGAGCATTTGTAAACAATATAAGCCTCTGTGTGGTCATTTGGGAAGCAGCTACAAGAGAGGACCCTCCGTTTACAGCATGGATCGTAGAATCCTGTGCCTGACCGACCCGCTGTAGGAATGGCTCGACCACTGAGCTCCTCTGCCAGCTCTCCTGAAGTTCTCTTTCTGTACTCAACAGCAGGAGCTCCTGTAACCCCACACATCACAGTGGGTAACCATAAATCACCACGGTGCCAAGAATTCTAGGGATTTTCTTATTGTCGGTGTTTTCTTGGGAGTCGTGTTCTTATTTCATTACTGTATTATCTACCTCGCAATTGAATTGTCAGATTTAAATGTTCAGTGTCTTGGAGGTGAATCCATTGTAGGATGTGGCTAGAGAGACTTGTACATGGCTACATGTGCTAATGCAGCCCATACAAGACACAAGTATGGTGATATTTTTTATTTGTACTGAAATGTGGTTTTATTTGTATTTTAATAAATAAAGTTGCCTGGGGGTCAGAGCTAATAGCAAGCCATAGCAGAAGCGGGTGGTGGTGGCACATGCCTTTAATCCCGATCACATGACAGGCAGATCTCTATATGTTCAAGGATACAGCCAGCATGGGGACACACGCCTTTAATCTCAATACCAACCATAGAAGATCTAGAGGTCTGTATAGACAGGTAGTGACAAGGAGGTCATGTGGTTGGGTTTACAACCAATGAGAAGGCAGAACAGAAAGTCAATAAAAAGATGGATACACAGGAGGTAGGCCTCTTGCTGAGGGGAAGGACGGCAGCAGCAGGAGGGGTAAGAAGGCAGTTTTAAGTCTCAGTTCTTAGCTATTGCTCTGACCTCTTGGGCTTTTAACTCTGCATTTGGCTCTGTGTTTCTTATTTAATAAGACTGTTCATCTACATACAGGCTGAGAGAAAGGCATTTGAGGCCAATCCTGATGACTTAAGTTCAATCCCCAGAACATACAAGGGACAGGGAAGAACTGACCCCTGAAAGTTGTTCTGACCTGCACAGGTATGTACACACACACACACACACACACCGAACAGAGGGAGACAGGAAAAGATGAAGGATCCAAGATTGTTCAACTGTTCAACATGCAAAGGTTAGTGCCCAAATGCCAGTGGAAGAGCCTGAGACTCCAACCATTATCTAAGATCCTTTCATTGACTTAGAACCTGTGAGTTTCCACATAGCGGAATGTCAAAGGTGTACACAGTACTGCAGGTGAGTGGAGGAGGCTCCAGTCGCCTCTGGCATCCCTCCATACTTTTCTGCAATGAACATCCAGATCAAGATTGCAAATGAAGCCAGGCGGTGGTGGTGCACGCCTTTAATCTCAGCAATCAGGAGGCAGAGGCAGGCAGATCTCTGTGAGTTCAAAGCCAGCCTGGTCTACAGAGTGAGTTCCAGGACAGCCAGGGCTACACAGAGAAACCCTGTCTTGAAAAAAAACAAACAAACAACAGGACTGCAAATGAGATTTGGGAAGTCATGTTTGATAAGAACTGTGAAGATATCAGTTGGGTCAGGGGTCAGTGTTGCTACTCTTGACACTTTTCTCCTGGGGACTCTGTTGGGCAGGCAAACATGGTTGTCGTGAGGACACAGACCTACCTCATGAAAGTCACTTCAAAAACTTGAAGCAACTTCCAGGTTAGCTTCTTTTGCTTGATAATGGCTGTCTCTAGATTTATTGTGAAGAAAAATTTCTACGCACATTCACAGATGTTTCATTTAGTGTTGATTGATTGTTGAGACAGAATCTGATCATGTAGCACAGGCTGGCCTATAACTTACTGTGAATCCCAAATTGACCTTGAATTTGGTACCCTCATCCCTCTACCTCCTAAGTGAGTCCTCGGGTGACAAGTTTATGCTACCATGTCTGAACGCTTAGAGACTCAGAGTAGTGAATGAAAACTAGGTGATGTCCTCTTTAAAGTCGACCATTGATTGATTGATTGACAGAGTCTCATATATCCCAGACTGACATCGAATTCACTCGATAGCCCAAGATGACCTCCAGCTCTGGATCCTCCTGCATGTACCCCACCCCCACCCCGGCCCCAGTGCTGGGATGACAGGCCTCAGCCACTACTCCCTTTTCACATGACTCGGAGGATGGGGTCCAGGGCTGCCTGCGTGCTATCCAAGCACCGCATCATCTGAGTTGTAACCCTAGCCTGGCTGACTTTATAGTTTATCGGTACCGAGGATTGAACCGAGAGCTCCCATGCATGATAGCTCAGCCCTCTGCACTGAGCTATAGGCCAATCCTGGAGTTGACCATGAGAAACAGCCTGAGACTTCCAAAAGGAACTCATGTATCCTGCTGTTTGAAGGGCTAACCTTCCAACTGATTGGGAAACTGCCCCAGCAGGTAATCTGAGTCACCGTGCGGCTCTGGTCATGTCCCTTGGCCTTCACTTTGGCTTGCAGACAGTATTTTTCCTCTCACCAACTCATGACGGTGCCTTGGGGAACCAGGAAAAACTGATGTTGCGAAGTTACAGCGCACATTTTTTAAATGCCTCAGGAAAGATCAGGTTTTGAAACAAAAAAAAAAAGCCTCTTGTGAAATGCAGTTGCTCGCTCTGTGAGAGACACAGGCACACAGTCTGCTCGGCTCTAACAAAAATATCTGTCTCTATAATTCAAAACCAGAGGCGGAGCAACTCCATGCAAGACTTTAAGGAAGGAATTTGTGTCCTTTTTAGATCTGCAGGGCGAGGCCTGCTCTTTTCTGCCATCTCCAGAAAAGAGAACACGGTGGACATGTAGCTGTCTTACTGTCAGCACTTCCTAAGGAGACCTCCGTGTGTGCATGGCAGAAACAGGTCTGCTGATGCAGGCTCTCCCCTCTAAAGGGGCCACAGTGACCTTTCCTCCAGGAAGCTTCAACCACTGAAATAATTACAGGCTTCTGACGGCTCCTGACGGTGTCCTTTGTCCACTTCCAAATGGATAAATTAGACATATTTGATGTCCTTGCATGGCCCCTCGAGAGTACTGAGTACACATGTGTGCAGGAAAACCTTCTGCTCCTGGACCACACACACACACATGCACACACATGCACGCGCACACACGCACACACACAGTCTTGCCCTGGGCAGCTGTGTGAGGACCCATCTTTCAAGTCACATATATTCCATCTGTACTTCCCACCACTGCATGGGCAAATCTAGTCACAAGTCACACGAGATTCTAACACAGGCAAAGAAACCATCAGGGCTGGAGAGAGGGCTCGGCAGCCAAGAGCACTGCTCATCTCTCAGCTGACCCAGGTTCGATTCCCAGCACCCAAATGGCAGCTCAGACCATCCAGTTCTGGGGGACCCAATGCCCTTCTGGAGCCTCCATGGGCACTGGGCACACATGTGGCATTTGAGGGGGGCCATCCTATGAGAGAGACGGAACACACAAATCCACCGGTCACACACGTGGGCCGGCATGATCAGGAAGATGTGGGACTTTTGCAGAGGGAGACATTCCCTGCAGATAATGAGACTGGACAGAGCCTAAGAAAGGAGGCAGAGGCGGATTTGTGGAACACCCCGCCTGCGGCCCCCCATTCTCCTTGCTGGTACCTAGTCTTCAGGCTCCCGCTTCCTCGGTCACAGGGAAGCAAGGTCTGGGTGAAGGCTGAAGTTCCTGCCCGTCATTCTGTGACGATGGCGCCTCTCTGGTGCACGCCTGGCCCTTTCGTTGACTGAGGAAGTATGTGAGGCATAGCTGTGGTTGCTTTGATATTACGAGTAGAATCCCAATGGCGAGTCTCACAGCTTAATAATTAGCCGGACTAAATAAGCCACTTCCAACCTCAACCAGTGCGCTCTCTTCCAACTCTCTGAACAGGCAGCCCAGTAACAAGAAACTGCAGTGAACTGACTCCCGAGCATGAACAGTTAGGAAAGTTAGACACTTCTCTGTTTATACATGCTAAGACATGTCCACACTGATAAATATGTATGTATGTGCCACCTGTCATTAAAGACAACTAGTCCCATAATAAAATTATAATTAATATAACCATTCAGCACACACCATGTACAAAAGATGGCTGAAGACTTACCATACACTGAGTGACTTCTTTTTTATTTATTAAAACTTTTTTATTGTTATTTTATGTGCATGTGCCTGCCTACGTATATGTACCATGTGGGTGGGTGAGCCCATAGATGTCAGATCCTCTAACTGGAGGATCCTCTCTAATAACCCCGGCTGTCCCGGAACTAACTCTGTAGACCAGGCTGGCCTCGAACTCACAGAGATCCGCCTGCCTCTGCCTCTGCCTCCTGAGTGCTGGGATTAAAGGCGTGCGCCACCACCGCTGACTGGCTGGTAAATGATTCTTAAGTGCTTTGTCTTGCATACGGAAGGGGTCACAGTTTGACTCGGTAGAGGCCTTCCTGGAAATGCATTTGATCACATTTTCATTTGGGGGGGGGGATTCTGCTCCCACAGAACTCCCCACCTTTGAACAAAGAGGCAAGTCTTGGACTTCATGGTGAGTGAGACCTATTTCCACCGTGTGGCTTAATATCAGTTGTCAGCGTGACTGTCTCTGGGATCAATGGGCAAGCCCTCGGGCACACCTGTGAAGGATTTTCCTGATCAGCTCAGCTAAAGTTGGAAGACCTCCCCTAAATACAGGGGCCACCTTCAGGTGACAGTCCAGATAAAAGGGATCTGAGAGAGCAAAACTGATTTTGCCCTTGGTGCCTTCACATTGTGTAGCTAAGTCCGCCTACCTGTTGGCATCTTTCCACCGTTCCTGTTGGCGCTGGGACCCAGGGTCTGCACCCTTCCACAGTGGGCTGAAGACCGGGCTCCTCCAGGCCAGCCTCTCGGAGTGAGCAATTACTAGGCTCTCAGCCTCTCCAGTGTGAGGCAGCCGCACCCCACCGCTTCAGCCAATCGAGTGAGTTCCCTTTTAATACACACTCATTCTGGAGGCTTTGTTCCTCTAGAGAACCCTAAGACACCATCCTAGTGTGACCAGAAAAAGGAAGGAAAGTGTCAGTGAGACTCGGGGAAGCTTGGCCGGCAGTGACGATTCAGTCGTAAGACGATATGGTCAGAAGCACGGGTCTGGAGACAGCTTGGACCGGTCAGATGTGGTTCTATGGGCGCACATCAGACCAGCGTCCACACGGCTAGGGGGTTCCTTGGGACCACTCATTTCCACCATCTTTGCTCACCCAGGATTTCCCAAACAGTGAGACATTCAGTAGCATGAGAAACTCGGTTTATACTGTGATAGCGTGGAGCGCATGCTCCCCCATGTACAAATACAAAATGCACCGCGTTTCACTCGTGTGCTGCTTATAGAAAACAGAAAAACTGTTCCCCTTGGATGCCACGAAGGCCATTCTCTTTGATATCCTTCAACCAAATCAAACAGGATCATCTTCAGACACCAAGGCCAACATTAAAGGGAGATGTGTTACCGGCCACAGGTCTCTTTCATGGCTGCTTGGCTTTGCCACTAAGAATTCAAAATCTACGGGACGGTTCTGTTTAAAACAATTTAGTTCTGGGGCTGGAGAGATGGCTCAGAGGTTAAGAGCACCGACTGCTCTTCCAGAGGTCCTGAGTTCAATTCCCAACAACCACATGGTGGCTCTCAACCATCCATAATGAGATCTGGTGCCCTCTTCTGGAGTGCAGGCAGAACACTGTATACATAATAAATAAACTTAAAAAAAAAATTTTAGTTGTAACTGGAGGCCGATTGGACTTTTGGTCCCTTTGGCCTGACTCTAATGGAGGTTATAGTAAAGAACAGTTTGGCTAGGGAATGGGGATTTGTTGTTTTGAGACAGGGTCTCGCTCTGTATCTCTGGCTGTTCTGGAACTCACAGAGATCCACCTGCCTCTGCCTCCCAGTGCTGGGACTAAAGGCGTGTGCCACCACACCTGACAATAATGGTTTGTTTTCCGTTTTTTGTGTTCATTTCTCTTTCTTTTAGACAAGGTCTCGTGCGGCCCTGGCTGACATGCAATCTACTATGTAGACCAGGCTGGCCTTGAACTCACAGAGATCTGCCTGCCTCTGCCTCCATAGTACTGGGTCTAATTAAAGACGTGCACCACCATGCCCAGCCCTTCCTAACCTTTTGAACACCATGAGTTAATCTTCTTTTTACCCAAAACTTTTTCGTACACACACACACACACACACACACACACACACACACACACACACACTATCCAAAGGGAACATTTTGAAATACCTTCCATATGTTCTAAATTTCTTCCCTTTTTTCATTTCTTACTTTCGTCACTCGTGTGTGTGAGTGTGTGTACATGGGTACACTTATGTGCCTGAACATGTATGTACACTTGTGGAGGCCATAAAATGACCTGGGTGTCACCCTCAGCAATGATGCTCACCTCCTTTGTGGGAAGGTTTGTCCTTGGCTTGGAGCCCACTGATGAAGCCGGACTGACCGGGCAATGGGCCCCAGAGATCCTCCTGTCTCCCCCTCCCAGAGCTGGCATCTAAGTGGACACCGCCATGGCCAGCATTTGTCGCTGTTGCTATCATGAAAAACATGCATTTAGAACTAGCCAGTTTGAGTCAGTCTAGATGACCTCAACTGTGCCGGCTGGCCGCAGTCAGAGCGTCAGAGCCGCGGAGGAACGTTACACCTTCTTCTCTCCGTCAGGCCTGACCGGGTGTTGACTTTGGCCCTGTCCATCCACGTCAGAGTCTCTGCACAGCCTGTTTGATCCGGTGCTCGCTGGCCTTGACATCTACAATGAAGGTACGTGTGGTGTTGTCCTCTGTCTCTTCGGCCGGCTCAGCGGTCAGGGGAACTTGGTGGCGGCACAGTGGTCCAGCTCGTGTCTCCCGGGCACCTCCCCCAGGGTGTTTGGACGGCTTCCGGAGCTGTAGCATCTTTGTCTCCGGAAGGAGGGTGGCGGGCAGGTCTTTTGATGGCTGCGAACTGCGTCCGGCACTGCCTTTTGCTTTCAAAGTCTTCACGTTTTCCTTCACTTTTGGTGCCATCTTGATGAAAAGCTGGGCCCAGCTTTCTTAAGAGGATTCTGGGGTCAAACTCAGGTTCAGGTCTTCCTGTTTGCATGCCAAGAGCTTTGTCATCTGAGGACACTCAAGTCTACATTCCTTTTTTTTTTTTTTTTTTTTTTTTTTTTGGTTTTTCGAGACAGGGTTTCTCTGTGTAGCTTTGCGCCTTTCCTGGGACTCACTTGGTAGCCTAGGCTGGCCTCGAACTCACAGAGATCCGCCCGGCTCTGCCTCCCGAGTGCTGGGATTAAACACGTGCGCCACCACTGCCTGGCATGGAAGAGACACCTTTAATTTGGGCCACACCTTCTGGTAGCAGCCCATACCAAGGACATGGAAGAAGGAAGCCCTCTCTCTCTGCCTGCTTGTTCTCACTGGCAAGTCCATTCCTTCGCCGGCCTTAGAGCCGACTTCTTCAGGATTCCAGCATATACTGAAGACCAGCCGAGACACCCAGCCTTGTGAACTGAACAACTACTGGATTCTTGAACCTTCCACTGGTAGACAGCCATTGTTGGACTAGCTGGATCATAGTCTGTAATAATAAATTCACATATATAAGTTTATTCTCTCTCTCTCTCTATATATATATATATTCTATAAGTTCCATTCCTCTAGAGAACCCTGACTAATACAGATCCTAATACATATCGTATTCTGCAGAGGGCAAAACAGTCCCTACACATAGAATTCCCTGGTTTTTAACTCGCTAACTATTGCAGATCTTAGTGGCTAGAGGCCAGCCTGATTCAGTCAGTCCAACTGTGGCTACATCACAGACAGTAGAAATGGCTCCTGGATCCCAAACCCAGGGCCAGGTGCAGAGCTTCTAGGCAGGTGGGGTCTTGGGGACTTTTCTTTTTCTTCCTTTCTTTGAGACAGGGTCTCACTATATAGCCCTGACTGGCCTGGGACTCACGGAGATCCTCCTCCCTCTGCCTCCCCAATTCTGGGATTAAAGGGACCTTAGGGGCCTTTCCTAACAGCATTTCAAGCCACTGTTGGACACTGTTAACAGGAAGCTGGCTGGAGCCCGAGTGTGCCCCCCCCCCACAGGCAGTTCATCGGACAAGCAGTATAGCGCGGGAGTCCAATTGTGGGGGGCACGGAGGTTTCCTGGTGAGGTCTGAGCCTGCTTCACCAGCAGGGCTGCCTAAGGGGGTGACTGGACCGTGGGCCGGGACCAGGTGTTTGGAAGGGTCTGCCCTTGGCTGTGTCTACCAGGGGGAGGCCTTTTGCCTCGCCCCTTGGCATTGTTATGATTAGCTCTTTTGAAGAGAGTTCTGGGCCGTTGAGAAGTGGCCCAGGTCCTCCCGAAGCTATCCTGTGTTTCTGTCTTTTTTCTTCTTCTCGGCCAGGCCTATCGTCTGTCTACAAGTTCCTTATTCCTCTCTCCTCCTCCTAGGAATCCTGTAAAAGGTGGGCGCTGATCCCCCACACCAGGTGGCCCCAACATGCATCCATGTTTTGCAGAGGTTAGTAGACACAGTGGGTCCAGGCCGCCGCGGCAGCCCCAGGAGGAGATCAAAGGCACGAGACAGCGTCCATCTCATCCTAACAACGGCAGCGTTTGGATTTAATAACCGGTTTGTCAGCGAATGTGCAGGGTGGAATGAAATGATGTGTGCAGCTGTAGAAATTTATACTGTAAATTATGTTTAAAATCAAGGGGCTCCCCAACCCGCCCTGACTTCCTTTAGGCTGTAGCTGTATGAATCTGAGGGATCAAATTTTTATAGGACGAATTAATCAAACCTATGTGGAACTATCAGCATTTAAATTTAATAACTAGTTTCTTAATAACTGCCTGGGATGGAATTAAGTAATGTGTATTCCCAGGGTGATGTATTATGTCAAAGAGTCTAAATACTGACAAAATTATACATGGTTCCTCTGAAACCCAGCTGGCCTGAGGCCGTGACCACGTGATTTTAAGAATCAAACTCTGTGTTGAATCAATCAGAGCTTATCAATTCAGGCAGCTGGAGAGATGGCTCAGGGCTTACGAGCATTGGCTGATCTTCTAGAGGTCTGGAGTTTGTTTCTGGGCACCCACATGGTGGCACATGACTGCCTGTAACATCAGTTCCAGGGGCTCCTACACCCTCTCCTGGACTCTTTGGGTACTGCATGCATGTGGTACCTATGCCTATGTGCAACACTCATACACAAGAAGTAAAAAAAATTTTAAATCTTGAGCCAGCTGTAGTAGCGCACGCTCTTAATCCCAGCACTCAGGAGGCAGAGGCAGGTGGATCTCTGTGAGTTCGAGGCCAGCCTGGTCTACAGAGTGAGGTCCAGGACAGCCAGGACTACACAGAGAAACTCTCTCTCTCTCTCTCTCTCTCTCTCTCTCTCTCTCTCTCTCTCTCTCACACACACACACACACACACACACACACACACACACACAATGTTTTTAACATTACCAACTCAATGAAAACTAACTTGGCTTATTCAAGTGGTACTAACAGCTATTAGCTCAGACCACATATAATTTGACCTGAACTGTGCCCCTTAACCCAAATCTTAAACGGACAATTACTTGCACAGCCAAGTTTAGAGATGGGTTTTGGCCGGGCAGGGGAGGGGGGGGTTGTCTTTGGTACAAATATTCATCAACACAAGATTTTTCTACTTTATGATGGTGTGAAAATAGGAAGATGGAAGTTTGGTTTGGTTTTTCTTCCTGGTCTACTGATCAATAGATCCTCCCTCATGATGCTGGCCAGTGGCAGCCAGCCCAGGCAGGCCTGAGTCCTGAGGAGAGACAGCTGACCCTGTGGGGTACTGTTCCATGGTGCTAGCATGTGGGTAGGTTAGGGTACTCGGTTCACTTGGCTTATGATAGTTTCTATTTAGGAAGGGTTTGTTGGGATACTAGTCCGCCGGAGTCAGAGAGCCTCTTATCAGATTCACACTTCTGAGGCACAGGCCTCTCCTCGAGACCCAGGCCTCCTTTCCCCCAGATAATTCCAATACGCAGACAAGCATGAAAACCACTGACAAAGTTCCCAATGCCTTTAATCCCAGCACTCAGAGGCAGGAGGATCTCTATGAGTTCCAGGTCAGCCTGGGCCACTGTGCTGGTTCGTTTTTTACGATAACTTGGCACAAAGTTATCTAAGGGGAGGGAACCTCAATTAAGAAAATGCCTCAGTAAGATCTGGCTGGAGGGCATTTTCTTAATTAGTGATAGATGGAGGAGGGCCCCGCCCATGGTGGGTGGGGCCATCCCTGGGCTGCAGGTCCTGGGTTCTATCAGAAAGCAGGCTGAGCAGCCACGAGGAGCAAGCCAGTGAGCAGCTCCCTTCCTCAGCCTCTGTGTCAGCTCCTGCCTCCAGGTTCCTGCCCTGCTTGAGTTCCTATCTCTGTTTCCCCTAATGATGGACCACAGTGTGGAAGCCAAATAAATCCTTTTCTCCCCAGCTTGCTTTTCGGTCATGGTGTTCATCACAGCAAAAGAAACCCTAAAACAACTCCAGTGAGAGCCTATCTCAAAATAAATAAGGGGGCTGGAGAGATGTGTAGTTGTTTTTTTTTTTGGGGGGGGGGAGGGATTGTTTTTGTTTTTACTTTTATTTATTTATTTATTTTTGAGACATGGTTTCTCTGTGTAGCTTTGGAGCCTGTCCAGGAACTCACTCTGTAGCTCAGGCTGGCCTTAAACTCAACAGAGATCCACCTGCCTCTACCTCCACCTCCCAAGTGCTGGGATTAAAGGTTTGTTCCACCACGCCCAGCTGGTCGAGCTCTTCTTAATCAGCATTTAAGAGTTCTTCTTATTTATTCTCTCTGCCTGGCAGCCCCGCTTATCCCTCTCCTTCCTAGCTATTGGCCATTCAACTCTTTATGAGACCCATCAGATGCCTTAGACAGGCAAAGTAACAGAGTTAAACAAATGCAACATTAAAGAATGCAACACATCTTTGCATAATTAAAAAAATTCCACAGCATAAATGAATGTAACACATCCTAAACTAATATTCCACAACAGAGATGGCTCTGCAGTTAAGAAAACTTACTGTGGGCTGGAGAGGTGGCTCAGCGGTTAGGAGCACTGGCTGCTCTTCCAAAGGTCCTGAGTTCAATTCCCAGCAACCACATGGTGGCTCACAACCATCTGTAATGAGATCGCGTGCCCTCTTCTGTCCTGTGCAGACAAGACACTGTGTACATAATAAATAAATAAATCTTTGAAAGAAAAAGAAAACTTACTTCGCTTACAGAGGACCTGGTTTGGTTCCAGCGCCCACATGAAGGCTTTTACAACAGCTTTAACTCCAGTTTTGTATGATCCAGCGCCCTCTTCTGGCCTCCTCAGGTAATGTGTGTACACAGACACTCAGACACAGGCACATATACGTAAAAGAAATACTAAAAAATAACAAGTGGGACATAGTGGTGTACATCTTTAGTCCCAGCATTTGGGAGGCAAAGGCAGGTGGATCTCTGTGAGTTCCAGGACATCTAGGGCTGTTACAGAGAGAAACAAAGAAAAAGAAAAAGAAAAAAACAAAAAGCTGGTGTTTTGCCAGGTGGTGATGGTGGCGCACACCTCTAATCCCAGCACTCAGGAGGCAGAGACAATTGGATCTCTGAGCTCAAGGCCAGTCTGGTCTACAGAGTGAATTCCAAAACAGCCAGGGCTGCAGAGAAACCCTGTCTCAACAAACAAGCAAACAAACAAAAACCAGCTAATGTTTTCTATGCTGTGTTTCTTGAGCCAAGGACTTATGTAGCCCAGTCTGGTCTCAGGCTTGCTATGTAGCTGAGGATGGCCTTGAACTCTTGATTCTCCTGCCTACTGGGATTAGCCCCTTGTTTTAAGGTCCTCGTGGTTCTCCTGACTCAGACTCCCCACTGCTGAGATTTGCAACCACGAGCCACTATTCCAGACTCATCAGCTGAATCCTTAACACTTAGATTATGAAAAATGGTTTGTGTGCGTGATAGCAAAACAACTCTAAGAAGGAAGGAGGAGAATGCAATCCTCTCCCGTGACAGGGTGTTGGACAGTCGGTCCTTGCTTGTTTCTTTTTTTTTTTTTTTTGGTTTTTCGAGACAGGGTTTCTCTGTGTAGCTTTGCGCCTTTCCTGGAACTCGCTTTGGAGACCAGGCTGGCCTCGAACTCACAGAGATCCGCCTGGCTCTGCCTCCCGAGTGCTGGGATTAAAGGCGTGTACCACCACCGCCCGGCCCCTTGCTTGTTTCTTATGTCTTCTCATAAAAGCAGAGACAGAAGCTAAAAATGACCAGAGACACTCCCCGGGCTGGTGGACCAAGCCTCACAGAGCTGGCCGGCCACCCAGAATCTTTTTTTGTTTTTGGAGACAGAGTTTCTCTGTGTAGTTTCAGAGCCTGCCCTGGAACTCACCCTGTAGACCAGGCTGGCCTCGAACTCACAGAGATCCGCCTGCCTCTGCCTCCTGAAAGGCATGCACCACCACCGCCTAGCGTTGGTCACCCAGAATCTTACACCTTCCAGGAGCATCAGGAGAGCAGCCTTTGGACACTCAAATGGCGCTCCCACCTAGCACCTGCACCAGCCAGGAGGAAGGAAAGGGGTTAATTCCATCTTGCACCTCACCAGGCCTCTCCTCCGGGGGGGGGGGGGGACCTGGACCTAGGGCACACAGGCAGAAAGCCCAGGATTGCTCCCCTCACTAGGCAGCACCCAGGAGGTGAGCTTGTGTTCCCCAAGGAACCAGGCACCGGCCTCTGACCCAGGAGGCAGCATCTAAAGCCTTCTGGAGGACAAGGCCCTGCACACCAGCTCTGGGAGACCCCCTCAAGCTGACTCCGCCACCCCAGCAGAGCCTCGGGGTGACTGTGTGTGGCCTGGGCCCATCCCTATTTCCAGCAGGGGCCTGGGTTTAGTGTCCGCAGCTGCCCCAGCCTCCCCCTCCACCACCACCAACCACTTGCGAAGCTCTGACCGGCTTAAAACTCTGTATTCCAGACAGTAGTCCTCTAACTAGTAATCCTCCTGCCTCCGTCTCCTGAGTGCTGAGACTGCAGCTGTGTGCCACCACACCTGACTCTTAAATTTCCTTATTTCTTCTGTCCCCTCCCCACTCCCCTCCCTCTTCCGACTTGTTTTGAGACAAGTTCTCACTCTACGGTCAGGGTAGCCTGGAGCTCATTCTGTAGCTCAGGTTGGTCTTGAACTTGTGACAATCCTCCTACCTCGGCTTCTCAAGTACTGGTTACAAGTGCCACCGGGCCTGGCTCTATCCTTCCTTGTTTTGTTTCTGTTTTTGTTTTCTGAGACAACGTCTTACTATGCAGTTCAAGCTGGCCTCAACCTCACTCCGTCGCCAGGCTGGCCCTGAACTCCTGGCAATCCTCCTGCCTCAGGTTTCTAAATGCTGGGCTTAATAGATGTGCCTCTACACTACACCTGGCTTACACCTTGCGCCTTATAAATTATATAGTCTGACATGCCCATACTCCAGGTTCCTCACTAATGAATCAAAACTAGTTCATGACATTTTTCAAAAGTCATCTCTACAGAACCTGTAGTGGTTTTTCCCTCTCCATTGTTCACTAAGTAACACAATTTAACAGCTACTTCCTTCCATAGCGTTTGCCTTGTAGGTCACCTAGAGATGAAAAGTGAAAAGTGAACAGGAGGATACGTGTACGTTCTGGGCAAACATCCATCACTTTATAGAGAAAACCCTGTGGATTTTTGTATCTTCAGGGAGGCCCTGAAATCAACACCCCAAAGGACTTTGGGGGTCCTTGCAGTTTTGCATTTTCGGGAGACGGGTCCGAGGAGAACAGGTCTCTTGTAACTGGCAGAAGACTCCGGAAAGAAAAAAAAATGGAGAAAAGGCTGGGGCGGGGGTGAGGGGTGTCTCAGGGGTAGAACGCAAGGCTTTAGGTCCCACTGGCAGAACTGGAGGGTGTGCGGTGGGCTAGAGAGATCCTACAATCCAGAACACGGGCCGAGCAACTATCAGGGAAAGGGCTGGGCACCTCGCCCACGGGCTGTGCCGTGTTCCTGGTTCCGTTGGTCGGCTCCCTCGGTACTCACGTTATGCTCCCTCGGTGTCAGCCAAAGAGGTCACTGCCGCTGGCTGGCCCCGAGTCGGCCTGCTCTTCTCTTCCGCTGCCCTCCGGCAGCACCGAGCACAACGGGAAAGAGAAAGCTACCCTTTGCTCTGGTGCACCGGCCTCCGCCGGCCGTCGCTGCGGGCTGCCCACAGGGGCATGCGGGAGGCCAGGGAGCCCTTGGCTCCTGCCATGGCTGCAGCTGGCATGCTGCCCGGGCAGCCACCTCCAGCCGCAGCTCTTGCTGCTATTTGCAACCCTCCACATCCTGAGCTGGCTCCTGGGCCTGCCCCTTAGAGAGCGTGAATCCGACACGGGAGAGGCCTGGGGAAAGGGGGCACAGTCTGCCCCTTCCTGGCCCAGGAAGGGACTTGGACCTGTAGGGTCTTGAGGGGACGGTGGCCTGGGGTCCTGAGCATCAGCCAATGACCAGGTGTTGTCCAAGGCACTGAAACAGCGAGCACTTGGGACTGCTAGTAACGTCTGAAAATGAACCAACTTCCTTGTATCCTCGCGGAAAGAACTCTCCGGAGTGAGTGATGCCGTCACCGGCCACTTGCTTTATTATTTCCACGACTTTGGCGGCCTCTAAAATTCTCTTTACATATGTGTTTCCTTGTTAACTGTGTGTTGAATTGTCAGGTAGGTCATAGACCCCTCTTGTGAAGGAGGCAGTTGGTCTGTTTTGCTCCAGGGCCAAGCCCAGTGTCTGGCCCATCTACTAAAGGGGCAAATAGGTCCGAGACTAGCCTGTTGCATACACTAGCCAATTGCCTACCAATTCACCAGGTCTTTGGATTTTTCAACTTTCTGTTTGGACAAGGTGGTCTCGTGTACCTATGGGAAGGAACTGGTTATAATGGGGTGTAAAGAGATGTATCTTTGGCTCTGGAGAGATGGCACAGTGAGCCCAGGTTCAGTTCCCTGTTCTCACACTGTGACCCGCAGCCTCCTGTAACTCCAGTCCCAGGGGATCAGTTGCCCTCTTCTGGCCACTGAGGTATGAGGCACATACATGGTACACATACATAAATACAGGTAAGAAACCCTCACCCGTAAGATAGTTAAATATTGAAATGAAGAAGAAATGCATCCTTGGGACACAGCAGTTAGGAGAACTTGTTTTTCTTCCAAAGGACCCAAGCTCAGTTTCCAGAACTTAGCTCACATCTGGCTACTCACATCTGGCTACTAGCAACTGCCCGGAGCCCCAGCTCCACAGGATCTGACGCCCTCTCCCGCATGCACATGTACATACCCACATATACACATTAGAAGAAAGTAAAAAATAGCGTGTCCTTTACAGCTTTATTATTTTTAATGTATTATTATTACTATTATTATTATACCTTTTGGGGACAGGGTCTTACTGTGTAGCCCTGACTGGCCTGGAATTTACTATAGAGACCAGGCTGGCCTTGAACTCACAGAGCTCTGCCCACCTCTGAACCCCTGAGCGCTGCAGTGACAGCATTGTGCCACCACACTGGGGGGGGAGGGGAGGGCTTTCTAGCCATATTTCCTTCCCATCCTGCAGCGTAGAATTGGGATATAAGTGGTCTTTAGAGTCTCTTTGATGGCATGTGTCACTTGTCACTACTTAATGAACTCACGTGTCATTAAGAGAAGGTAAAATTATAGAGTAGGTGGAGAGATTTATACTTAGTATAACCTTGAACATAATCATTCAGAAGACCTTCACTTAGAACCTGGTTGCAATAAGAATCGAAACCCGGTTGGAGGCAGTGGATCCGGCCTACTGACTGGTTCTCCGACGGGTGTATTCAGGGAAGCTCAGCCTCTGGTGAAGGAGAATGAATGAAATGTCCTTGCGTGTTCGTTCACGGGAGTGAGGGGTTTCTTTTTATATTTTCTTGCATCTCTTTATTTAGCACATGTGTGTGTGGGGGGGGTGTATATGTGTGTGCACAAACAACACTGTGCACGCTGTGTCGTGTGTGGGGAGGTCAGAGGTTAGCTTTGGGAGTCAGTTCTCTACCTTTACCGCGTGGGTTCCGGGACTGACCTCAGCCTATGGGTCTTTACCCTCTGACGAGTCTCAGAGGCCAGGAAAAGCTTCCTTTTCCTCCGCCTCTTTCCCTTCCTTCCTCCCCCGTCACTCTCCCTCTCCCCACCCCCCCACCGCGGTTCTCCTAGCTCAGCCTCCCAGGTGCTGGAATGACAGGCGTCGTGAGCCACCACACCGGGCTGGGGGACATTAACTCTGTGAGTGAACATTAAACTCTCTGAACATTAAACACCTTATACTTAAGTTTAAAAAAAAAAAGTCATCCAAAAAGAGAAGAACTTTGCAAAGTAACCATGATTTGTGAAAAGTGTGGTATGGTGTCATGTGAATATATTGTCTTGAGACAAAGTAGTATCAGTGAACAAAGCCATGTCCATTTTTCTCCCAAGGTCCTATTACCTCTAGAGTTATAATGCTATGTCCAGATTTCTTGGTGGCATATCCCATCCTTCTGGGTATCTGGGTCTCAGAGTATGAGAACCCAAGCTTGTAGAAATGGTGTGTGCCCCCATTCAGCATTAGGCCACCTCTTAGGATATACAGTTTGTTTCTGAGTAGAAAAGCAAATTTGTTCATGGAGACCTCAGTTTTGTCTCCCTGCCTCCTTCCTCTCCTCCCTTCCCATGGCACAGTCTGCCTATGAAGCCTCAAACTCACCATCCTCCTGCCTCCGTGTCCCAAGGGCTGGCGTTGCAGGCATGCCCTAATGTAGGTGGTCCAGCTGCCAACAGCTGGGATTCCTAATGCTTCTGGGACAGACGGACCTAGAAAGATGTTTAGCCATCGCTCAAGCAAGGTGAATTGTGTTGGGACACTGCCACAGTTTGCGTTCGGTTACTGTGATCAAACACTAACTAAAACAAACATGGAGAGGAAAGGGTTGATTTTACCTCAAAGGGCACAGTCTCTCACTGAGGGAAGTCAGGGCAGGAACTCAAAGCAGGAACCCGGAGTCGGGAACTGAAGCAGAACCATGGAGGAACACTGCTTGCTGGCTTGCTCCCAGCTCAGGGTCAGCTACCTTCCTGACATAACCCAGGACCATCTGTCCAGGAGTGGCACCTGTCACAGTGACCTGGGCCCTCCCACATCAATCAATCAATCAAGAAAATGCCCCCACAGACCTGCCTACAGGCCAGTCCGATGGAGGCAGCTCCTCAGTGGAGCGTTCCCTCTCCCCAGTTCGTGTCAAGTAGAGAACACTAACCAGCAGATCTCCCCCCCTGCTGATTGAACAGAAAGTGGAAAGTTAAGCCAGACCGTGGTGGTGGCAGTGGCGGCAGCGGCCTTAATCCCAGCACTCAGAAGGCAGAGGCAGGTGGATCTCTGTGAGTTCCAGGCCAGCCTGGGCTACAGAGTGAGTTCCAGGACAGCCAGGGCTGCTTGAAAAACAAAAAACAGGCATGGCTCAGTGGTTAAGAGCACTGGCTGCTCTCCCAGAGGACACGGGTTCAGTTCCCAGCACCCACATGGCAGCTCACAACGGCTGTGGGATGTCTTTCTGCATGCTGTGAGTATGTGTTGCCGCTTGGCCTATGGCAAATCAGGTTATAGCTAGGTGGGAAATTGAAGAGAAAGGCAGAGGAGGAGACGCCATCCTTCCGTGCAGGGAGCAGCATGTAATGGCACACAGATAAAGCCAACAGAGGGGGTTGGGGATTTAGCTCAGTGGTAGAGAGTGCGCCTGGTGAGCACAAGGCCCTGGGTTCAGTCCTCAGCTCTGACAAAAAGAAAATCAAAATAATAATAATAATAATAAAGCCAACAGAACATGTGGAAACATATAAATTAATAGAAATGGGCTGAGTTTAGTTATAAGAGCTAGCTAGCAAGCTTGGGCCATAGGCCATGGCCTTACAGTTTGTAATTGATATAAGCCTCTGTGTGTTTATTTGAGTCTGAGCAGCTGTGGGACCGGGCAGGACACAGGAAAACTTCTCACTATACACACCTGTCTGTAACTTCAGTTCCATGGTAGAGAATACCCATGGCAAAACACCAAGGCACATAAAATAAATTTAAAAAAAGATTTGTAAAAAACAAAGAAAAAGAAACAAGCAAACCACACAGGACCTGAGAGGAAAGGGAGGGAAGGGAGGAAGGCCATACAGAACTGGCACTCTGGGTACAGGCTGAGGGTTTCCTTCTCAAGGAAAACAGAGTGGTGGCTTTGGTCTTACCTATCATCTGTGTGTTAGAAACCATATCACATTTTAGGTTAGTGAGAAGAGACTTAGACCCAACAAATGGCACCACCCAGCGAATTCTGCAGTATCATGCTGGCTCTCTTTTTAGAAATTTAAAATAGGGGCTGGAGAGATGGCTCTGCCCGTCAGAGCCCTGGCTGCTCTTGCAGAGGACCTGGGTGCAGCCCAACACCCACATAGCAGCTCACAACCATCTATAACTCCAGTTCTCCGGGGACCTGACACCCTCTTCTGGCTTCTATGTGCACTACATGCCCACGGTGCACTTAGACGCAGGCAAAATACTCAGACACGAAAAAAATATATTTTTTTTTCCCGAGACAATGTTTCTCTGTATAGTTTTGGTGCCTGTCCTGGAACTCATTCTGCAGACCAGGCTGGCCTCAAACTCACAGAGATCCGCCTGGCTCAGCCTCCCAAGTGCTGGGATTAAAGGCATGCGCCACTGCTGCCCCGCAAAAATATTTTTTAAGATTATAGAAAAGCCAAATGTGATGGCTGGCACACACCTTTGATCCCAGCAGCCTGGGGTAGGGCAGAGGCAGGTGGATCTCAGCCAATCTGGTCTACAGTGTCCTCCAGGGCTATATAGTGAGATCCTGTCAGAGAAAGAGATAGAGGGAGGGAAGGGGAGGGAGGGGGAGAGGGAGAGAGTTCTTCAAAGCAGAAAGTTTCTTATATCACCTTGGATGGAGTGGTTTTGACTAGCTTTACTGAGAGTACACCTTGCTTAGTTTGCACTTTAAGCATTTTTCTCAGACTTTCTTCCCTCTGACGTGATGCCAGATGAGTTTTATTTTGTGTGGCAGGAAGACCAGAGCCCGGGAAAGAATCTGCGGAGGATGTTAAGAAGATCACTTAAGAATGTTAAGATGGCCATTCCCGTTGCTCACCTAACTGCTTTCGTGGAACGCCACAGGCCGGGAAGGCACGCTATGGCGCCCTCCTCATTCCAGAGCCCCTGGGTGGAAAAGTCTGTCTTGAAGAAATTCTTTGGCTTTCTGAAAATTAGTAAAAGCTTCTCCTTTATTAGTCCATGGCAGTGAAGTCTCAAGACAAAACAAAACACCATAGATTCAGATTTCCTTTCATCAAAATGGGGCTTTCAAGGAAGGGGCTTTGAGTAGGCCCCTCCCAGCAATTGGGGAAATGCTAAGTGATAAAAATTCCTCCAGAACAAGCACTCTGCAGAGTTCCAGGGGAGAGTGGCCTGGAGCTGGGCCTGTCTCCCTGGTGACCGTCCTAGCCTCTATCCCTGGCCAAAGTTCCACCCCTTAACTTGCCAAATGCGACTGGAGAGCATGGCCGGCCGGGCTCTCACCCTGGCCAGCCCCATGTGCTTACGGAATGCCTCGCTCCTGACCCGCAGAGTCGGGAATGAAAGGGAGTGAGGGGAAGAGCAAAGACAGAAAGGAACCCTGAGGCTCTGACAGGAGCAGGATTGAAATCCACTCATTCCTTCTTTCTTCCTCCTTCAGACATCCTTTCCACAAATCCTTGGATAGTGGAGGCGTGGACGCCAATAAAGGTATCCGTTCTTTTTGCTCCTTTGGTTTGTAATTATCCTCTTTCAAAGTGGGGTACTTAAAATATTGCAAAATAGAAATATTTTTATGATTTTTTTTTTGAGACAGGGTTTCTCTGTGTAGCTCTGGAGCCTGTCCTGGAACTCTCTCTGTAGACCAGGCTGGCCTCTAACTCACAGAGATCTACCTGCCTCTGCCTCTGCTTCCCCAGTGCTGGGATTAAAGGTGTGCACCACCACTGCCTGGCTCTTTAATGATTTTTTTTTTCTCAAATGTAGTTCTAGCCTGCCTGGAACTCCTGTGTAAACCAGGCTGGCTTTGAACTCCAAGAGAGCTGCTGGGATTGAAGGCATGTGCTACCACACCCATGTCTTCTTTAATACTTTTATTTTATTTTATTTTCTATGTATGAATGTTTACCTGCATGTATATAATATATATATACATACATATATATATGTATGTATGTATGTATGTATATATATATATATATATATATATATATATGCTCATGGTACCTGAAGTACCTGAGGCCTGAAGAGGTTGCTGGATCCCCTGGACTGGAGTTACAGACAGTTGTGAACCACCACGTGGGTACTAGGAACAGAATCTGGGGCCTCTGGAAGAACAGCCAGTACTTTTAACTACTGAACCATCTTTCCAGCCTCGGTTTTTTATATGGTGTACAACTTACTTGCCTGGTACTTGCAGAGGTCAGAAGAGAGCATTGGGTTCCCTGGAACTGGAGTTATAAATGCTTGTGAGTCACCATGTGGGTGCTGGGAATGGAACCCAGGTCCTCTGTAAGAGCAACAAGTGCTCTTAACCCCTGAGCCTTCTCTCCAGCCCAGTTTTAAGCATTTTTGTCAATAATAGTTGACAACCACTTGGTCCTAAAGTTGAGAAGATTACATCTGGCAGAAAAATTAAGACATAGCAAAAACATTTAAAAAGGAAGGGAGGGAGGGAGGGAGGGAATTTGCATTTGTCTTGTTATTCCCTCCACCCCACCCCTTTAAAAATATTCAAGGCTGAGACTGGAGAGATGGTTCAGCAAATAAGAATGCTTGTTGTTATTGCAAAGGGCCCAAGGTGAATTCCCAGCATGCACATGGAGGCTCACATATTCCTGTAGCACCAGTTCCGGGGAATCTGATGCCATCTTCTGGTCTTCTTACCTCCAGGCATGAACATGGTGCACATAAAGTAAAAATAAAAGTAAATGAAATAGTGTTTACTGCTATTTAGAGCACGTGTTTATTTGTTTATTTTTAGGCTTTAAAAATATTTTATGTGTATGAGCTTGTCTGTGCATCATGTGGGTGAAATGCCTGCAGCAGCCAGAAGAGGGCATCAGATCCCCTGAAGAGGGAGTTACAGATGGTTGTGAACTGATAAGT
Organism: Peromyscus leucopus; assembly: GCF_004664715.2. Taxonomy (NCBI): domain Eukaryota; kingdom Metazoa; phylum Chordata; class Mammalia; order Rodentia; family Cricetidae; genus Peromyscus; species Peromyscus leucopus. The sequence goes on from NC_051082.1 coordinate 33,123,462, forward strand.
AATGCTGGGAATCAAACCCAGGTCCTCTGCAAGAGCAGCCAGTGAGTGCTCTTAACTGCTGAGCTCTCCAGTCCCTGAGGCACATATTTTAAAGAAAACAACTCTGACACAATTACTGACTAATACATTTTAGATATTCTGAAGGTTATAAAGAATGTTAACACAAACAAACCAAAAGCAATAAAGTGTTAACACCTTTGCAAAATTTCTTTTCCTGCCCATTCCACTTGACAGACTCAACTGATTGGCGTCTACAACTCTGCAATTACCCAAAGATAGAAGAAGCCTTTGTCCACCTTCAACCTAAAATAACGAAGGATAAAGAGGAATGGATACCTCAACCAGTGGGTTTCCTTGGTTTTTCACATGCTATCTGCTTGCGTTTTTATTTATTTATTTTCATGCTGTCCTCCACTATGGGTTTGAACCTTTATTGAGTCCTAAAGAGCAAGACCTTCCCTATTCCTTGTATGCAAAATTATCTGAATAGCCTTTTTAAAAGTTACACTTGAGTTAATTTTTTGAAGGGAGTTTTTGGTAAAAATCCACCCAATGTGGCTCATCTTTTGCTTTAGTTGTTATTGGTGTTGAATTGACAAAATACACCTACAGAAGCTATCTGACCTAATGAAGGGTTTATCAGGGTTCCTGATCTGAGGGTCCGGTCCAGCACGGTGGATAAGGATCGCAGTGAGAAAGCCTCCAGCCGTGGAGGCAGGAGCTCCAGGAAGTATGGGAACCAGGGAACTATGAATGCATGTGCCCTGGTGGCTTCCTCCTTTCATTCAGTCCTCAGTCCCAGATCACGGCACGGTGCCACCCACATTCAGGAAGGGTCTTCCCCCTTAGCTAAATGTCTCTGGAAATACCTTCATAGACACTCCCAGAAGTGTGTCTCCTAGGTGATTTCAAAGCTCCCCAAGTTGATAGCACCAACCATCACATTCTCTGATTCAGCAATTTCACTGTTTGAAATGTATTTGTGTCAAAATAAAATAATCATAGATAGTGATGTGAGTATAAGGAACAGATAGACACTGGAGCCTCTTTGTCAAAAAAAAAAAAATCACCAACTATCTAAACATTTAACAATACAGGACTGAGCAAATCTGTGAATGAAAGTTCCTAGAAAAAAATATGCAGCTTTCCCTGAACCTTCTACAAAGCTGATTAGTTGATTAGAACTTCAATAACTCTGGAGAGGTTGGAATGTTGCAGGTCAGGAGCCTAATTGCAACTTATCTTGGGCTCTGTGCAGCTCTGTGTAGCATTAGCTTCCACCAACCCCAAAACTAAGAGTGTCCTCCACTCTGTTCACCTGTAAATATTTCCATTAATGTATTTTAAAAGTGTCTTTGCCGGGCGGTGGTGGCACACGCCTTTAATCTCAGCACTCAGGAGGCAGAGACAGGCAGGTGAATCTTTGTGAGGTCCAGGCTAGCCTGGTCTACACAGTGAGTTCCAGGCCAGCTGAGGATGCACAATGAGACCCTGTCTCGGGGGAAAAAAGGTGTCTTGATTTCCAACTGTCTTTGTTCTTTTTCTATTAAAAACATCATGAAATTACTACGTGACTGGACGGAGCAGGGAACTTGGGGAAACTTAAGTCTTGTTCTAGGCCCTTGTTACCGATCTTAGTTAGGCTCTTTGAGATGAGAGCTGTCTTTTCAATTCCTTCAGTGGACTGTCACAAAGACATTAGACATGATGCCACTACAGACTAATAATGGACGATGTATACTGGGTCAGGGCTGGATTGTAGACACCACAAAACCCACAAGACAGGTTGGCAAGCACACAGTGGAGCCTGCAAGTAGCATGTAAACATGCTACCTTTCTTCTTTTTAAAGTGCACATACCTACGTGCAAGTGAAAACATTCATGCATATAAAACAAATACATCTCTGAAAGCAATGGCTGAGGGGGTAACTCAGGGGTAGAGCACTTACTCAGCAGGAAGATGGTCCTGAGTTCAATTCTTAACAGAGAAAGTAAAAAGAGGTTCATTCGGTATATGCCACTTCAGCTGTCAACGCATATTCACATACATCTATGTGTGTATATATGTACACACACACACACACACACACATACATATACAGACTTATGTGGAGGACATAGTTAGCCTTTCTGATTGGTAGAATCATATGTGTGTGTGTGTCTGTGTATGTGTGTGTGTGAATAAATGTAAATATCAAAGTAAGGGCAACTCTGTTTTTTGTATATATATATATATATATATATATATATATATATATATATATATATATATATATTGTTTGTTTGTTTGTTTGTTTTTCGAGACAGGGTTTCTCTGTGTAGCTTTGAGCCTTTCCTGGAGCTCACTTGGTAGCCCAGGCTGGCCTCGAACTCACAGAGATCCGCCTGGCTCTGCCTCCCGAGTGCTGGGATTAAAGGCGTGCGCCACCACCGCCCAGCCCTGTATAGTTGTTTTTAAAGATTAATTTATTTATTTTATGTATGAGTGCTCTATCTGCATGTACACCTTTATTTTAGAAGAGGGCATCAGATCCCACTATAGATGGTTCTGAGCCACCATGTGTTTGCTGGGAATTGAACTCAGGACCTCTGGAAGAAACTGCTGAGACTGTTTTTTTATTTTTTGAGACAGTCTTACTGTGTAACCCAGATGGTCTTGAACTCAGAGATCCCCCTGCCTCTGCCTCCAGAGTGCTGGGACTAAGGGCTGCGCCACCATGCCTGACAAAGCTTTTCAGAAGTTTCTGCAGTGTGTGTGGCCATCTCCCTTCCATGATCTTCTGGAAGGGTCTACCGCAACAGCATTCCCCGGGCTGGCTGTCCCCCCACATCAACTACTGAAGCCTATAAGGAGGAGAGTCCAGGCTGTGAGGGAGGGAGCCTGGAGGGAGCGGGGACGGGAGGCGGCTCACATATTTCGTGTGTGCTTGAGAGAGGCGCTGCTAGGTTGCTACGGCAGGAGCTGTCCCCTGAATCTCCACGGGCCGCTGTCGACTGTAAAATGGTACAGGTTAGACTCCTGTCCCGCTGCAGCTGCAGCCTCTTCGCCTCTAGCGCGCTGTGACCTGACACCAGTCCTGCGCCGTGCCGTGCCCTGGGGTCGATGGCCTCCAACACCGCGGTGGTTTCCCTCTGTGAAAACCTGCCTAGTCTGCTTCTGGGCTCTCACATGCCTAGCCTGTCCCCAAACCCCGACACAGCCAGTCCACATGACATATGGCAGAGCCAGGCCCGGTGGGAAAAAGAGACCGGATGGACCACAGCCGTGTCTGCTCTAAGAAGGCTCCAGGGCAGCTGTTCTCAACCTGGGGGTCGAGACCCCTTTGACAAACCTCTATCTCTAAAAATATTTATATTATGATTCAAAACAGGAGCAAAAATTACAGTTATGACGTAGCAGTGAAAAGAATCTTATGGTTGGGGGTCAGCACAGCATGAGAAGTATTAAACTGTCAGTTAGGAAGGTTGAGAACCACTGTTCCAAGTCTTCCCCATCCAGCCTCTCCAGGTACTAGTACGTAACTTGGTTTTTGGCCGCTCTGACTTTATGATTCGCCTGCTTTTAAACAAGGACCTTGAGCCAGTAACATGGCTGAGTGAATAAAGGCACACAAAAAATTCTTTTTCTAAATCTTATGTGTATAAGTGTTTTACCTGCACGTTAAGTATGTGTACCACATTCGTACCTGTGAAGGCCAGAAAAGGGTGTCAGATTCCCCCAGGGACTAGAGTTAAGAGTTGTGGGTGGCCATACAGATGCTGGGACTACACCAGTCCTCTGGAAGAGCAGCCAGTTCCTAATGGCCGGGCAACTAAAGAGGAAACTAACCCAGGGTGGTTCTATGCTGCTGAATCCCATATTTGAGGCACAAACAGTTCAGGGACAGGTACCTTTAGCTGCAGTGAGTTCAAAGCCAGCCTGGGCGACATAGGACCCTGTCTCAAACAGATGAAGAACAAGTGGGCGGGAGCAGCTCAGTTGTTAACTGTTCCTTCACAGGACCCGATTTCAGTTCCCAGCACCCACATGGCAACTCACAACCATGTAAGTCCAGTTCCAAGGGATCTGATGTCCTCTTCAGGCTTCCATGGACACTGCATGGAAGCAAAACATATACATGCAGCAAAACACGCCCCCCCACACACACACAAACTTTTTTCAATTGCACACCTTTAAAATCGGCACTGGGGAGGCAGAAGCATGTGGATCTCCGTTGGAAGTCAGCATGGTTGACATAGTGAAACCCTGTCTCAAAGGTAACTTTAAAAAAAAAAATGTACCCTGTGCCTTTCCCTGTTTTTCTTTTGGAGCTGGAGATCCAAACTCTACACACACCCTCTCTGTTACAACTCCAACCCTTCCCTACTGCGCTAGCCCTGGATTCCAGTGTCTGCACACCACGCCCACCATTCCTGAGGTGGTGTTATTCCACAGCTGTATTACTTCCTCTGTTCATAAATTTGTAAATAAACTTGTTAGGGCCCAACCCAACGACCATACTGAACGGGACGGTTTCTCCCTGGCAGATCGTTTAAGTGTGGTAGTGTTGTGTGTGGTTTGGATTTCTGTGCTATCGTGTATCATGAAATTGCATTTCTAGAGCACAGCGACATTCTGCTCCTTTACTCAAGGAAGTAACTTGGCTGAACCCCAGGGAATTTCCCAAAATTGTTAGCACTGCTTTGCTTAGGGATATGCTTACATATCCCTAAAGAGCCTCACCTCTTCACGTGGCTGTCCAACCTGTTTTGACCTAGTATTGAGATATTTCAAGGATCACAGAAATTGATGTAAACGGAAAAACAAGTTTAAGGAACTTCACAGCCCCTTATCTATGAACCTAATCAGTAGGCAATGGTTCACTTAGGACTTACTTAAGCTGTGATGTGTGCAGATTTGCAGGAATGTTAATACTGGCACTTTTGACTGAGGACAAACAGCCATGAGGCTCTTCTCAGGTACATTGGCTCAAACCTGGATTTGGGCTTGGCCACATTCTGCAAGCCAAAGACCGGTATTTTCCCGTGTGGTTCGACACCCTACACCATCTGAGCTCTACTTGATTCCCTAAGCACCAAGGCAACTGTCTAAAACGTGTGTTCCTCTTCATCACTTACCTTTCGCCCTGTAGTGTGCGTAGTTTCCTCTTCCACATTTCATTTTCTCGGAAGGTGGGGGTGGTGGTAAGACCGTTTCTGTGCAGCCCTGGTTGTCCCGGAACTCAGTATGTAGACCTGGCTGGCCTCAAAGATCCCTCTGCCTCCCAGTGCTAGAATTAAAGGTGTGCTCCACTTTACCCGGGCCAAATTTCAATCTAAACAAAGCATACACATGTGGATGCACTTTACGGTAGTTGGGAAGCTGAAAGCTAGACAAGTCAGTTTGATACTGGCCAAATTCAACCCAGAAGCTAGGAAATGAAATTCAGCATGCCAGTGATTCTCTCACACATCTAGGCCAGAAATGACTTGCAGGAGTGGTGGGTCCTGGGGATCAAATTTAAAATAAAAAAGGGTGGCATCATTTTTAAATAACAAAAAATCCACTAGGTGTGGTGACACCTATCAGTAATCCCAGCATTTGGGAAGCAGAGGTGGGATCCAATCTTCTGCTATATAGTGAGCTCCAGGCAAGCCTGGGCTACAAGAACACTCCTTTAAACACAGTACCAAAACCTATATACTTTCGTCTTTTGATCCTATTGTGCTGTAACTGTCTCAAGCTTGAAAGTAATTCCCCTACCTTTCCAAAACTGTTTATACAAGTTTTATATTGCATTACTTAAGTAATTCCCACTCACTTTCATCAGCTTAAAACTTAAGAGCCAAAACACAGTTCCAGGGGATACTTGCTTGGACACTGAACAGAACTCATTAATCCTCAAATTTAAGAGTTTTTTGTTCCATTTCTTGATGTTAAGATCTGAAGCTGGTTAAGCAAGGCAAACTGTTCCCATTCTTAACATCTTTAAAAGGGTAGCTGTCACGACACACCCACTAAAGTTACAAAGAAGTTCCTTGAGGCAGAGTTCACTTTTAAATGGATGGCTTACTAACAACAGATGTCCACAACGGCGGTTCTAAAGCAACAGCACAAACTTCCATCTGAGTCAGTGACTTGTTCCTAAGTTAGAAATCAAGATCTCTACAGCCTGAGGTCCATTACAGGCTTAGAACTGACGTGTGATCTCTGAAACCAACCCTTCACCTAAGAGTTTTAAATTAATCTTGTTTAACTCACCATTTTAACATCTTGAAAGATTATGATCTCTATCCATATTTGGGACGTTTGACAAAAACCTTTAGCCTATTTCTATCATTTTAAATTTTATTACTGTTGTGTCCATGAGTGCAGGTGAGCACGTGGTCAGAACGTTTGGGAAGCTGGTTCCCTCCTGCTTCCTCTGGAGGTAGTCGTAGTCTTACTAGCACGGTCTAAGTGTTTTTAATGGGGAAAATGCCTTGAAGTTGTTTACTGCCAGGCACTAGCAGCGTGACAAAAAGCTTAAAGTTCTTAAGTGAAAGTCATATTTAATATTTAAAACCTCTGCAATTATTAGTTTATTAGTATCATCCAGGACTCATGTTCAGTATTCCTCCTCAAATTACATAAACAAACGCAAACGTAAAGAACCCAAGTCAAAATTATGTTAACAAACAGCACTCCATCACAAAAGCGCATAAAATTACAAGAACGCTATTTTAAAACACTGGCACTTTAAGAGAATGATAATCTCAAAAAACCACAAAATTGCCAAATTGTTCCCTAACTGCTAAGAAGATTAAACATGACTAATGAATGAGTTTGGGTTTTATAAAGAAAAATCAAATGGATTGGACAACTGGTACTAATGTGCAAAGTTTATCGTCTTCTTGTGTCTGATTTATCAAGGAACAAATCACAATATAGGAAAATATACCCTTACTTTAATTTTAAATGTGGCATAATTTTAAGAAAAGCTGGCTCAACTAATTAAAAATACTTTTTGAACAGTCAAGTTTCCTGAGCAATCCTTAGATAGATGGGCAAAGGCATGAATTACAGCCAGCGTCCTCATCACAACTCATGTAAACACAAGTTTAACATGGCAGCCTTGTATTTTAAGCTCACGCTTTTGGGGATACATTCTCAGGTCTTAAACAGGGAACTGCAGAATGTCACTGCCATTACATAGTAATGGAAGTTAAGAGTCCTTGTGATTAGAATAGAACGTACTCTTCTATTAGTCCTTCAAGGACAGACTTTCAGATGGTTTGATTCTAATAATCCCACACCGTGTGATAGAATCGATCATTGATCATTCTCAGCTTTGCATGTAGGTCATGTACTATCTCTTATCCAACTGATCACGACTTTGGAGTTTCAACTATGGATGAAAATGATACCCCCATCACAATATGCAGGGTGTGTAGATAAAAGCTTTTTTTATCCAGCTAACTATATGAAAAGAAAACACTGCAATAATTCATGTGACCCAAAATGGGCAAAAGCAAAAGACTAGCTTCCCCTTGAGAAGAAAAATTTCAGACCTATGAAAAGGACAACAATACTAATAAAAAAAATTGTATTTACTTAGAAGCATTCAGAATGTCAACAAAACAGCTGCAATTTTTTTTTGCAATTACAGAGTGGTATTCAGTTAACAGAACAACAATTATCTTCGTAATAAGCTGCATCAGAGACAACTGAAGATGAAAAAAAAAAACAAAAAAAAAAAATAAAAACAAACAAAAAAAACCTACCGTCCCCATATATAACTAATTTGTGCTGTGCACCAACAAGAACCTGCTTTAAATTTCCATGCCAATTTACAACCCCCAGACTGTACCAGGCAAGGTTAGTGGCTATTGAGAATACCACCAGGACAGGGCTATCTAAAGACACATTCGGTAGTGTGTTAACTATACAAAAAAAGACACTGTACAGTTTAAAAACAAATCTTACACAGCCTTACATTTCAATTTTTTTCTTTAAAAGGAGTGAGTTGTGTACAGGGGGGTTAAATGCTTTATAGACAAGAAAAAAAAACTGCGCTAGAACCAACTTATTCATCATCATCATCTTCTTCTTCATCTTCGTCTTCCTCTTCTTCCTCTTCTTCCTCATCCTCTTCATCCTCCTCCTCATCTTCTTCTTCCTTCTTTTTCTTGCTCTTTTCAGCCTTGACAACCCCCTTCTTGGCCGCATCGGGTTTTCCTTTAGCTCTGTAGGCAGCAATATCCTTCCAAAACAAAGGGAGGAGAAAATAACAGAAGACACACACACACACAAAAAAAAAAAACATGACAGAACTTCAGTCTCCACAACACACACATTGGCCCACTGAACCGCCCAAATGATCAGAGCATGGGGAAAGGCACATAAAAATGAACAATTAGCAGCCCACAACTCAGAGATGACAGTCCACTATCTGTATTGCTATGCCTCACTGAGGTGCAATTATGTACAGCATCCTAACTCTCGTTTATGAGAACTAGAAGGCAGCGACTGATCAAAGGGTAACACTGCCACCTTCTGAACACAAAACAGCATTCCACAGGTTCATGGCCAGACCCTAATTATTCATAGAATACGGTGTGTGTGTGTGATGTGGATGTGCTAGTAAGCACGCATTAACAGCTATAAATAGATTATTTTCAGAATAAATGAACTTAAAAATTAGTTTAAGTATTTAAGCATTTCAATTTAGGTATAGGAATCACAACTTTCCTTCATCCTATTTATAGTTACCTTGGCAGGCTTGAAATTTAACTTTTTTTAATCCAAAGTGAACATAATGTGTATAGAGAGTACAGTTATGTAGTTATTTTGCCTAACCTATTTTTGTACTGTACGCCTAACCATTTAAAAATCATTCTCCCTAAAGTAACTACCCAATTTCCCCGAAAGTTGGAGACATCAAGAAATAAAATTAAAACAGCTTAAATATATGGCCTCAGCTCAAGTCAGACTCCATGCAATTTTTACAATTCCTATTGAAAAATGGACTCTGCAAGCACAAAGGAAACGGAGTCCTAAAGGGGAATCATTTCTTGTCCCCCTTGGGGGAGAGCAAGCCCACACTCCTTACCTTCTCGTACTTCTCCTTCAGCTTGGCAGCCTTCTTCTCGTAGGGCTGCTTGTCGTCCGCAGCGGTGTTGTTCCACATCTCCCCCAGCTTCTTCGCCACGTCCCCGATGGACAAGCCGGGGTGCTCTCCTTTGATTTTGGGGCGATACTCAGAACAGAACAAGAAGAAGGCCGAACTAAAACCAGAAATTTATTTTAGAATTTGAACAAAACCAAGCGTTGTCAAACTTGTACTGTTTTGCAATATAAGGACCTACTAATCTCTTGTGCTGATGTAGGATATTTTGAATTAGTTTTGAACAATTTCTAAAGATACAAAGGAGTCAAAAAACCCTTTGTAAGCGACAGAGGGTGTAAAGAAACCAAGTATCTGAATTCAAATGCCTCGGCTAATGCTTCTACCCAACATGAGTGACAACTTTGACACCTTCCATACATGACCAGAAACCAGACACTGGACACTCAAGGTAGCCCAATCAATTTATATCTACCGTGAAACACCTCAAAATAAAAGCTGTACTCACGGAGGCCTCTTGGGTGCATTGGGGTCCTTGAACTTCTTTTTGGTCTCCCCTTTGGGGGGGATGTAGGTTTTCATTTCTCTCTCATAACGAGCCTTGTCAGCCTTTGCCATGTCTTCAAATTTCCCCTTTTCTTTAGCAGACATGGTCTAGAAAAGTTAATGGTAAACTTGACATAACGTTTACTAAGGCCGGCGGTCTGAGAACAGCCAGCCAGGCCCCTTCATGTCCTGTGAAGAACTGGCTGTCAGTGTTTCAATCTCTCTTACCTTCCACCTTTCTGAGCACTTCTTCGAGAACTCTGAGAAGTTGACAGAAGCATCCGGGTGCTTCTTCTTGTGTTCCTCCCGGCAAGTTTGCACAAAGAATGCATATGAGGACATTTTGCCTCTCGGCTTCTTAGGATCTCCTTTGCCCATGTTTAGTTGATTTTCTAAAAGAGAGCACTCGATGTTAGCAACGAGACTGGGATGAGATTGACAAGCTTCAAACCGTTGCTCAGGGTGGCAAGGCCAACCCAAGCTTGTGTTATTTAACAGAGCGGTGACGACAACCTCCCATAAAAGCCAGACAGAACATTGCAAACGCTTTGCTAACCAGTTCCTAGAAGTGGCGAAGCCACAGAGAAGATAGGACACAGAAAAAAAAACACGGCCCCCCAGTGTGATCACAGAGTGTACATGGACACACTCAAGCATTCGCCGTCTGTCTCTTCTAAATGACTGCCCAACCAGTCATTAAAACCATTTTTAAATCTAAAAACAAAAAATTTTTCTTAAACCGACGAAACACAAATGCTTATTAAAAAGGAAGAAAACGCACCCTGTCCATTAGTGGATTTCGCAGTGCACAGGGAATGATCCCGTAGACCTTAAGAGAATTACAGGCCTAGAAGGGCGAAGGAGGCAGGGGGGAAAAATCCCAAGCCCAAACAATAAATCCCCGCCGTGCACCTAAAGTTTGCCCAGCTCTACGGAACACGGCGGCTTCGCACCCAACTTTGCTCGGGAGGGCGGAGACGGGGCCGGGACAGGCCGAGGCCGCCGCCGCCGCCGCCGCTTCCTATCGCTTTGGCCCCGCGATGCGTTCCTGCTCTGACTGCACACGTCCGGTCTGAAGTTTCTCCGAGTAAACAAGGATGAGGGACAAAAGCCACTCCTGCCGCCGTCCCCCCCACCCCTCCCCGCCCCGCCGCCGCCGCCGCCACCCCCGGGGGTGGCCCGGGGCCTTTTTAATCCTTCCCTTTACACCGGGGGCCCGTGCAAAGTTGGGGAGCCCCGGCGCGCGCGCGGGCCCGGCTCCCCGCCCCACCCCCCCCACCCCGAACTTGGCCCGAGGCCGCCACGTGCGCCCGGAAGGCCGCAGGCTCGCCCTCCCGCTCGCTCGCCGCCCCCATTTTGTCGGCGGCCGCGGCGGCGCAGAGAGGAGGAGAGCGAGCGAAGCCCCGCGCGCGAAATGGGGGCCGGCTCCGCCGCGGCCGCCGGGGCCGGCGCACGGAATGGCCGCCGCCTGCGCCGCCGCCGCGCGTCCTCCCCGCCTGCGCCGCCGCCGCCGCGAGGGCGAGCGCGAGCCAGCGAGAATATGGCTCCCTCCTTCCCTTTGTGTGCGCGCGCGTATGTGTGAGTGTGTGAGTGTGTGAGTGCGCGCGCGCGAGAGTGTGTGCGAGGAGGACCGAGGCGCGCGGCGGGCGGGCGGGGCGCTGGCGCACTCGCCATGGCGGCGGGGGAGGGGCGGGGGCGCGCGGCTCCCCTCCCCCCCGCCCCGCCACCCCCTCCCTCCCGCCCGCCCGCGGCCCCCGCGCCGTCTCCCTCCGCGCGCCCCGCCGCCCCCGCACGGAGAACGCGGGGCCGTGGAGAGAGAGAGAGAGAGAGAGGAAGAAGAGGAGGGAGAGAGGGGGGAGAGGGGAAAAAAAAAAAGTTGCCTCAGAACTGCTGCGCCCAGCTCCCCCCGCCCGCCCGCCCGCCCGCCCGCCTTGTTTTCTCTCCAGCCAGCAGCAGCGCCGGGCCCGAAGTCAGCCATGTTCCAGCGAGCGCAGCGGCGCCGCTCCCCCCCTCCGCTCGCCCGCTCGCCCGCCGCCACCGCCGCCGCGCCCGGCCCGAGCCGCCCCGCACGGCCGCCCCCGGCCCACCCGCGCCGCCCTCGCCCGCAGCGGCGCCCCGCCCGCCCGCCCCGCGCTCCCGCCGCCGCCGCCGCCGCGGCCGCCCATGCAGCCGGGAAGCGCCGCCGCCGCCGCTGCCTGCCCGCCCGCTCCGCGCACGCCGCTCGCTCGCTCGCCCGCCCGCCCGCCCGCTCGCCCGGCCCCGGGGCCACACAAACACGTTTTTAAAAAATTAAAAAAAATAAAATCCTCATCGTCTGAAACAAAAAAAAAATTTTTTTTTTTTTTTTTTGCGCCAGAGAAGCTCGGCCGCCGTCACCGCCGCCGCCACCACCACCGCCGCCGCGGGTGTGAAGTGGCGGCCGCCCGGGAGGCCCGCGGCGCGGCTCGGCTCCGCGGCGGCGGCGGGGCAGCGTTCGCGGCGGCGGCGGCGGCGGCCGGCGGAGCCTCGCTCCGTGCGCAGTTCCCCCCCGCGGTCCCCCCTCATTTGCCTTTGTGTGGAGCCTGACCCGCCGGCTCCGGGCCGCGGGGCTCCGGCCGCCGCGCGCGCGGGCTCCCCGGCCGCCCCGCGGCGCCCGCCCCGCCGCCCGCCGTCCCCGCACTCACCCTCCGCGAGGCACAGAGTCGCCCAGTTGCCCGTCCGGCTCGCGCTGGCCCCGGCGCTGTCTCTATGGAGCTCAATGTACTGCAATGGCTGTGTGAGAGCGGGAGCCAGACGCAGCCTCCTCACTCTCTCCGCTCTGTAACATTACTCTCCAGCCAGCGCGCCTCCTATTGGCTACCGCCAACTCACCGGGCCCGCTCATTGGCCCGTTCCCTCCCATTGTCCTGACCAGAGCCCGCGCGCCATTGGCCGGCCCCGGGGACACGTCACCGAGGATTGAAACAGCGCGCAAATCTGAATGTGTGTGTGTGTGTGTGCGTGCGTGCGCGCCCGCCGGCCCGAGAGGCTGAGGCGGGAGCGGCGGCGGCGGAGGCGGCGGCGGCTCCGGGAGCAGCCGAGCTCCGTGGTGCCTGGGGAGGCCTGCGTCGGCCCCGAGCCCGCGGCGCGCGCGCCCGGGGCCCCCGCTCCCGCCGCAGCCCCCGCCGCGTCCGCAGGCCCGGGCGGCTCCCGCAGGCCCGGCCCCCCCTCTCCCGCCCCGAGCCGTTGAGCCGCGCGGCCCGTGCTCACCCAGGCCTCCCCCCGCCCCCGCCCCCGGAGTCGGCGGGCCTCGGGGAGCTCGGGGGTGGGGGGGAGCTCTGCGGGCCTCGGGACGGCCGCGCCGCTGCAGCCCACCCCGGGACACCCCGCCCCGGGGCCGCATCGCCCTGCCCCGGAGGCCTGGTCTGCACCCACGAGCAGCAGGCGCCCCGGTTGCACCCCAGCTCCTGGAACTTTTTTTTTTCCCCTTCGATCAAGCACAAAGCACTGTTTTGAGCTTCCCGGACACCAAAGCTTTAGGCCCGGGAGTTAATGCACAGCCACCGGGGTTTGGAGACGGGCTGCTCCCGGGCAAGGTGTGCGCGGGCCCGGCTGCAAGGAGCGAGTGCCTTCGAGACCGCCCCGCCCCGCCCCCACGCACACACTCGGGCTGTTTTCGGTGACTTGGTGTGGATTACTGGGAGAATCAAACGAATCTTTGTGATCGCTATCTCCCCTTCGATCACAGCACTTAGTGCATACATGTGCCCGCTCTAAGGTTACCCGACGTTTGGGGCTGCTGTTACCTGCAGGGCCAGGCGCAGGCGGAGAGTGCTTGGGCCCAAACCCGCGGGCTGCGGGGCTGCGCGCTCTCCCACTCAGCTAGCTGGCTGGGAGTCACGCTTAGGTCTCCCGAGAAAACAGCCAGGCCCGGCTCCAAAGGCCACAGGCTTCCCTTAGTCCTTGGTGAATCTACTATCTCCCCCTTTCAGGGGGGCAGGCCACCCCTCTCTTCAGTTACAGCAGACATCCCCATTTTTTTTTTTTTTTCACTCTCTGACATCTTAGACGCTCCTCTCCCCAACAAAGAATTCCTCCCAAATGCAATCGATCCAAGTCAAAACAGACCACAGTGGGTTGGATTTCTATACCACTTCCAAGGCCCTGTTATCTAATGGGTTTGCTCGAATTTATTATGCTTATTGAGAATAGGTTTAGATCATCTTTTCGGTGGTTTTAATGTCCATTGTCTTTTTTTTTTTTAATATGCTCTTGGTTCAGGGAATATCATTGATGTGAATGGACAGTACACTAAAGAAACACACACACACACACACACACACACACACACACACACACACACACACAAGCAAACAACCCTGTATTGCTGAGTGGGATGGCAAATGCTTTTAGTCCTAGCATTCAGGAGGCAGAGGCAGGAGGATCTCCGTGAGTTCCAGACCAGCCTGGTCTACAGAGTGAGTTCCGGGCCTGCCCAGGGCTACATAGTGAAACCCTGTCTCAAAAAAAAAACAAACAAACAAAAAACCGCCCTGGTATTAAGGACTATATGAACAGGCATTGTGTGCTATCAATATTTAAAATACGTTAACTTTTAAATTGTTGTTCTCACATATATTTACCCTTCCTGCTACAAACCGATGTGTGTGTGTGTGTGTGTGTGTGTGTGTGTGTGTGTGTGTGTTTTCTTTTCGTTTTGTTTTTTCCAGACAGGGTTTCTCTGTGTAGCTTTTGGAGCCTGTCCTGGATCTCACTCTAGACCAGGCTGGTCGAACTCCCGGAGATATACCTGCCTCTGCCTCCCGAGTGCTGGGATTAAAGGCCTGCACCATCACCACCTCCCGGTCCAAACCAAGTTTTGTATTTTAGATACATCTACCTAATTTCAGTCCTGTTGCATCATCTTAGTTCTTTATAAAATATTCAATAGAGGGGTGGAGAGATGGTTCTTGGTGCGAAGCACCTCCTGCTCTTGCAGAAGACCTCGGCTCAGTTCCCAGCACCTACATGGCAGCTTACGTATGTATACACATGCATACACATAATATCTACAAATATACAGATTATATTAGAATAATTAAAATATTCTCAATAGCATCCCCACTAATGTGGCACTGTCGATATTTCCCAGCACTGGTCCTGGTCCAGCTGTCCACTCTACTAATTGTCTAGACACTTGGAGGTTTTCACTTGGAGGGTAAATTAATGGCCCACAGAGCAACGGGAGAGGACAGGGCCCACATGAGGTTCCATTTGGGAAGGGTAGGAAGTAACAGGCATAGGAGTTGAACAGCCAGAGGTTCAAATCTACCATCCCTGTGCATCAGGTTTCCCACCCTTAAAACAGATGGCCAAGGTTTATTGTGAGGATTACATTTTACGTTTTGGATACAGGGTTTTGCTGTGTAGCCCAAGCTGGCCTCTTTGTCCTCTCACGGTTTAATGGTTTTTTTTTATTTTAATTTTATTTAATAACATTTGTGTGTGTGGTACCTCCAGCCCTAGGATGGCACCCTCCCACCTTTGAGACAGGGTCTTCTATGTAGCCCAGGTTGTCCTCTAACTCATTAGCCTCCTGAATGCCAGGATTCCAGGCATGTGCCACCAAAGGTGGTGACAGACCTGGACTTCCTTCCTTTCTTTTCTTTTCTTTTCTTTTTTTCTTTCTTTCTTTTTTTTTTTTTTTTTTTTTTTTTGGTTTTTTCGATGCAGGGTTTTTCTGTGTAGCTTTGGCTGTCCTGGAACTCACTCTGTAGACCAGGCTGGCCTTGAACTCATGGAATCCACTTGCCTCTGCCTCCTAAATTCTGGGATTAAAGATGTGTGCCACTACCACCTGGCCAAACCAGAACTTTTTATTTAAAGTTTAAAATTGCATCATGCAGACTCCTTCCATCCCATAATTTAGGAAGTCTCAAGTATAACTAATCTTGAGGTTTTCTTCCTATTTTAATTTCACGTGAAGACGAACAGTCACAAATCTAGTTAAACTGTTTGTCTTGGTTTTTTTCACCGCAAATAGCACTGATCTTCACCTTGTCTGGGGGCTGCACTTCTTTAAGAATCCCGTGCTGGAGAGGATCTACAGAGTCCTACTAGCAGGGAATTTGATTTCTGTATTTGAGAAGAGATTTAGGTCAGTGGCAGAGTTTCCCAAGGCCCTGAATTCAATCCCTCCCACATGCTCACAATACACACACACACACACACACACACACACACACACACACACACACACACTGATGTTTTAAGAATAATTTTTATTTATTTATTTATTTTGGTTTTTTGAGACAGTTTCTCTGTGTAGCTCTGGCTGTCCTGAAACTCACTCTGTAGACCAGGCTGGCCTTAAAAAGCACAATCTGCTGAGCATGGTGGCACACACTTTTAATCCCAGGACTCAGGAGGCAGAGGCAGTGGATTTCTGGGAGTTAGACGCCAACTTGGTCTACAGAGTAAACTCTAGGACAGCCATGATCCAGGATTACACAAAGAAACCCTGTCTCAAAACAAAAACAAAAAAGCAAGCAAACAAACAAAACCCCACAATAGTTCAGTCTGCACTAGACTTCTTAGCCCTGATCTCGAAAGCCGATGCCCACCCTTGCCTTCCATGTGACACATGAGCCACAAATGAACAGATCATTTTCCCTTTTTTTTTCTTTGTTTTTGTTTTTTGTTTGTTTGTTTTTGTATTTTGTTTTCTCCAAGACAGGGTTTCTCTGTGTAGCTTTGTGCCTTTCCTGGAACTCACTTTGTAGACCAGGCTGGCCCTGAACTCACAGAGATCTGCCTGCCTCTGCCTCCTGAGTGCTGGGATTAAAGGGGTGTGCCACCACCGCCCGGCCAGATCATTTTCCTTAGCTCTTGGGAAGTTTTCTCCAAATTACATTATCTAACTGGAAAAGTCAGAACACCTTGTTCAGCCAAGAGTTACAGACCTTCAAGGGTTTCTTTTTTTTTTGTTTTTGTTTTTTTTTTTTTGGTTTTTTTTTTTTTTTTTTTTTTGAGACCAGTTCTCACTGCAAGGCCCAAACTGACCTAAAGCTGTCCATCCTCCTGCCTCTGCCTCCATCAGGATGGGATTACAGGCATCCTTCACAAGTCTGCATTCTGTTCCCTTCTTTGATATCCCTAGGACAGATGTAGTGCCTCTCCTTCTTTACAATCCCATAATATTCTGCTCATGAATTACTGAACTCACTGTGATTGGCAGTTACTGCTGCTCTGCCTGACCCACCCACACTGTGCCTCTCCCTTCCTGGCTGGGACTCACCTTCTATTTAGATCCCAGGCACCTAGTCCAGTGCCTGGCAGGTAGTGCATGCTCAAATTCGGTGTGTTGGACACGAATTAGTTGTGGGGTCAGTACTTACGGTGCATTATTTTAATTTTTCTTTTCCATCTTTGGGTCTAAGTGTCACGTCTTTTTAAATCAGAAGACAGGAGAATAGAATAAATAATATGTTGTTATACTCAGACAGCGTATGGATATTAAGTGAACCCCATTTTGTGTAATTTAAAAATGAGGCCTGGATGTGGTGGTACACATCTTTAATCCTAGCACTCAGGAGGCAGAGGTAGGCTGGTCTCTATGTGTTTGATGCCAGCCTGCTTAAAAGAGCTCCAGACCAGCCAAGGCTACACTATGAGACCCTCTCTCTCTCTCAAAAATAGACAGACAGATAGATGATTGATTGATAGATAGATAGATAGAATAACAAAAATGAAGGGGCAGGGCTTTCGCTCAGTGGTTAAGACCGATGGCTGCTCTTCCAGAGGACACAGACTTTCCTCATAGAATCCACACAGCAGCTTACAATCACCTGGAAGTCCAGTTCCAGGGTTACAACATCTTCCTCTGGCCTGTGAGGGTACCAGGTATGCATGTGGGACACAGACATGCATACTGGCAAAACATCCACACACATAAAATAAAAAATTAAATAATAATAATAATGAAGACAAAGAAAGATGTGTATGTGTGTATTTATGTATGAGGGTTTCTCTAATATAAATGGACATATACAAACGTGTGTGTGTGTGTGTGTGTGTGTGTGTGTGTGTGTGTGTGTGTGTTGTTTCGAGACAGAATTTCTCTGTGTAGCCCTGGCTGTCCTGGAACTTGCTCTGTAGACCAGGCTGGCCTTGAACTCGAGAGATCCGCCTGCCTCTGCCTCCCAGGTGCTGGGATTGAAGGCGTGCGCCACCACTGCCTGGCTTTTATTTTTAATTTATTTTAATTTATTATTATTATCGTGTATGTGAGTGCCATGGCAACAGCCTATATGTGGAGGCCAGACGGCAGCTTTTCCCTCCTCCCTTATTTTCTCCTACCTTCCTTTCTTCTTTCCTGTTTTTGGAGACAGGGTTTCTCTGTGGAGCCCTGGACATCCTGGAACTTAGACCAAGCTGGCCTCAAACAGGGATCCTCCTGCCTCACCTGCCCCAGAGTGGGGCTGGAGCTGTGTCTCCCCAAGCCACCTGAGATCTCAGTGTGGTTGCTCTCGGGATGTGCTCTGGCTCACTCTTCATTCACTTTTCAGAAATGGGTAAAGAAAACAAGGGTTCACCGACCTGCTTCGGGACCCTTTCCTTCAGAGACAATCTGCCCGTCAGCTAATGGAGCCACTCAAGTTTGTCCGAATTTTGCCCAGGTTCCTCCCTCATGAAGATTAAATTTCCAAAGCCTATTGGGAGCTATTTGTATTTCTTTTCTTTGAAACAGGATCTCTCTAACAGCCCTAGCTGCCCTGGAACTCATTATATAGACCAGGCTGGCCTGGAACTCAAGAGATTCTCCTGCCTCTGCCTCCAGAGATATGGGATTAAAGGCGTGCGCCACCACGCCCTGCTGGAAAAGTACTTTTAAGCAACGCACTGTGATAAATGCTTATTTGGCCTGCCGCAGTTCACTGTGGTAAAAGTGCTTGTAGCACAAGCTTGATAATGTAAATTCCACCAGCTGAGCCTGAGATGAAGGAGAAAAATCTACTCACAAAAGTCATCCAGGGGGGCTGGCGATGCACACCTTTAACCTCAGCACTCGGGAGGCAGAGACAGGTGGATCTTTGTGAGTTCAAGGCCACCCTGGTCTACAGAGCGAGATCCAGGACAGTCAGGGATACACAGAAACCCAGTCTAGAAAAGCAACAACAACAACGAAAAATAATAATAAATAAATAAAACACCAAAACCAAACTGAAGAAACAAATAAAAAACCCAAAAGAGAAAGACAGAGACTAGAGGAGAAATGATGGAGGAAAGGAGTGAAACTCACGGTTGGGTGGAGAGGTTGTAGAACTTCGGTTGATGTCTTGTTTACTCCTTGGCTCTGCATCATTGAAAAAACAAAAGGAAGAGTCAGGATGCAACCCAGGCGGCAGTGATGTACGCCTTTAGTCTCAACCCTCAGGAGGCAGAGACAGGCGGATCTCTGTGAGTTCGAGGCCAGCCTGGGCTACAGAGCGAGTTCCAGGACAGTCAGGACTACACAGAGAAACCATGTCTTGAAAAAGCAAAACAAACCGGGCACTGGTGGTGCACGCCTTTAATCCCAGCACTCGGGAGGCAGAGCCAGGCGGATCTCTGTGAGTTCGAGGCCAGCCTGGTCTCCAAAGGGAGTTCCAGGAAAGGCGCAAATCTGCACAGAGAAACCCTGTCTCGAAAAAGCAAAAAAAAAACAAAAAACAAAAACAAGCAAACAAAATTCTTGCACGTGGAGATTTGTTTGGAGAGGGGTGTTGTTTTGTGTTTGCATACTGGCCTTGAACTCCTGGTGATCCCTCTGCCTCCACCTCCCAAGTGCAGGGATTATTAGTGTTCCATACCTTGCCTGGCCAAGTGAAGACTTTTGTTTGATTCTTTCTTCCTTTCTTTCTTCCTTTCTTTCTTCCTTCCTTCCTTCCTTCCTTCCTTCCTTCCTTCCTTCCTTCCTTCCTTCCTTCCTTCCTTCCTTCCTTTCTCTCTCTCTCTCTCTCTCTCTCTCTCTCTCTCTCTTTCTTTCTTTTCTTTCTTTTTTTTTTTAGACAGGGTTTTTCTCTGTGTAACAGCCCTGGCTGTCCTGGAATTCACTCTGTAGACCAGGATGGATTCAAACTCAGAGATCCACCTGCCTCTGCCTCCTGAGTGCTGGGATTAAAGGCGTGCGCCACCACTACCCAAAACCAGGTGAAGATTTTTATACTCTCTCTCTCTTTTTAAAAACTAAATTATTTTCTTATGTATGTGAGTGCTGTGCCTGAATGTGTGTCTGGTACCTGATGCCGGATGGGTGCCCTGGACTGGAGTTTCAGATGGTTGTGTGCTGCCGTGTGGGAGTGGGGATTTGAACCAGGGTCCTCTGGAAAG
Source organism: Peromyscus leucopus (assembly GCF_004664715.2). NCBI lineage: Eukaryota > Metazoa > Chordata > Mammalia > Rodentia > Cricetidae > Peromyscus > Peromyscus leucopus. Next base: position 33,143,423 of record NC_051082.1, read on the forward strand.
AGCAGTCAGTGCTTTTAACCCCCAAGCCATCTCTCCAGCCCTTTTATACTCGCTTTTAAAGAAAGTTCTATGGGCAGTGGTGGCGCACGCCTGTAATCCCAGCACTCGGGAGGCAAAGCCAGGCGGATCTCTGTGAGTTCGAGGCCAGCCTGGGCTACCAAGTGAGTTCCAGGAAAGGCGCAAAGCTACACAGAGACACCCTGTCTCGAAAAAAAAACAAAAACACTCACTATATAAGGGGCTGGAGAGATGGCTCAGCAGTGAAGAGCATTGACTGCTCTTCCGGAGGACCTGGGTTCAATTCCCAGCACCCACATGGCAGCTCACAACTGCCTGTAACTCCAGTTCCAGAGGATCCTACACCCTCACACAAACATACATGCAAGCAAAACACCAATGCACCTAAAATAAAAATGAACAAATTATTTTTAAAAATACTACATATGATTAGCATCTATCAGTCACAGTATGTTACCATTTATTTGTCAACTCCCTTCATCCTCTTTTCTGTGGGACAGCATTATGTAGCCTAGGCTAGCTCACACTTGCAATCTTCCTGTCTCTACCCTGTTAGCATTGGGATTAGAGGTGCATGCTACCATGCCCAGTTTTAACATTTACTTTGAACTCTTCCTGACTCAGACATATCCAAGTACTTACCCCAAAGATGGAAGGAAAAGATTAAAACACCCCTTTGTGGAACGCTGTTTAGAAGCAAGCGCCCTGCCTTCCACCCCGCACCGGCACCACAACTTCTCACATACAGGGCCTCTGGTAGCTCCGGAGGCCTTTGCAGTCTCTCCCGCTTAGGGTCCTGCCACCACCTCTGACATGAAAGGATGTTCCATTCAGTGGATGCACAGAGACAGACCTGAAACAGGAGGAGAGAGGTCACCTGGCCCAGGGTCAGCTGTGGGGGGACCTGGGGCCCTCCTGAACTGCTCCCGCGCTTCTGTGGGAGTGTGCTTGGCAGGTGTGCCATGCCGTGGCATCAGCTGTGGGCAGCACCAAAGCTGCCAAAGCTATTCATACCGTGACTTTCCCTAAGGTGGAATATTTCACTGGGTAGTAAGGGAGAGGAGACCAGGCATTAAATTAAAAAAAAAAAAATGGGGTTGGGGATTTAGCTCAGTGGTAGAGCGCTTGCCTAGTGAGCACAAGGCCCTGGGTTCAATCCTCAGCTCAAAAAAAAAAAAAAAAAAAAAGTTTTTATTACATTTATTTGTGTGTGTATGTGAATGTGGAGGTCAAGGAACTTTCATGAGTCAGTCCTCTTTTTTCAGGTGGGTCCCAGGGATTGAACTCCTATCATCAGGCTTGGCAGCAAGCACCTTTACCCACAAGCCATCTTGCTGGCCCCAGGACTTTCTTGAGATTATTGATATAGGGTTAGCCTAAGACCAGTGGTCATGATGGTTGGGGGAGGGACCTCAGCAGAAATCCTAATAAAATAGTAATCCAGGCTCAGGAAAGGGCTCATGAGAAGACCCAACAAGTACAACACTCACTGTGTCAGCCTGACTCTGAGTTCAATGCCCAGAACCCACAGTGGAAGGAAGCACCGACTCCTGAAAGTGGTCCTCTGACCTGCGCGGACATGTGCACTACTCCTTTTGCACGAGCATTCTTGTGCACGCACGCACGCACGCACGCACGCACGCACGCGCGCACACGGGACAACATTAAATTTTTATTTTATTTTAATAAAACATAAAATAATAATACATTCAGGAAAGCTCATTCTTCGCAGGGTTTGACGTGAGAAACCACATCAACATATCGACCTAGCTTCCCTATCAAAAGTGTCCATTAGGGTTTGATTGCACGAGGGCCCACAAGCTTCTGTTCACTAGCTCAGGGCGTCTTGTTGGGAGGCTGGGAGCTTTCGGAGGCAGGGTCTACATGGTGGAACCAGGTTTCTAGGTGCCAGCCTGTCTCCTGACCCTAGCACGCTCTCTGCCGCTTGTTCTCAGGATGGGAACAACTCCTGCCTCAGTTTCTCCAGCCGGGAGCTCAGGAGCTCTGCCAGGCCTCCCCATCTCGGATGAACAGAGCACTCAACTGCAAGTCACAGCGAGCCCTTCTTCCCTCTTTTCTGTCAGGTATTTCAGTCACGAGATCACAAACCCAATGCAGTACATTTTTGAGAATAAATGTCTGCTTCCACACAAAGGTCGCCATAGTAAAAAAGAGGCTCCAGCAAGTTTGGGCGAGCATGTGGAAGAACTAGAATCCTTATAGATTGCCGATGGGTAGACAAAATAACGGAGGGGACTTTGGGGAAAAGTCAAAACTGTTTCTCAGAAGGCTCGACACACGGAGTTGGCGCTGGACCTGGCAACTCCTCTCCCAGGTCTAGATCTGGAAGAAATAAACATGTCCACACAAAAACTTGCACATCATCCACATTCACTGCAGTGTTTTTTTGTAATATATCCCAAGGTGAACACAATTCACCTGTCCATCAGCTAATGAGTTGATAAATAAAGTGCAATATATCCATACAGTTGGATCTTTTTCAGCTGATTTGATTTGTGTGTCCCTCCTTCATTTTTTATTTGTATGTGTCTAGGTGTTTCACCTGCATGTACACCCGTGCACCACATGTGTACCCAGTGCCCTCAGAGGCTGGAAGAGGCGATGGGTCCCCTGGAACTAGAGTGGCAGACGGTTATGAGCCATCGTGTGGATGCCAGGTGCTCTTAACCACCCCACCCCAGCCCCCGTTTTTTTTGTTTTTTTTTTTTTTTTTTTTTTGAGACAGGGTCTTCAGGGAGGCCTGGTTGGCCTGTAGCTGACTCTGTAGACCAGACTGGCCTCAAACTCACAGAGATCCACCAGCCTCTGCCTAGGGAATGCTGAGATTAAAGATGTGAGCTACCATGCCTGCGAAATTTTGGGTTTTGTTTTTTCACTGGGGATTGAACCGTGGGCCTTCCACGCAGTAGACACAGATCTAGCCCTGAGCTAGAATCCCATCCTTTTCTTCACTTTCTAAAAAAATTTGAGACAAATGGGTGTCATGACGCACACCTTTAATCCAGCACTCGGGAGGCAGAGGCAGGTGGATCTCTGTGAGTTTAAGTCCAGCCTGGTCTACAGAGCGAGTTCCAGGACAACCAGGGCTACCTAGGGACCCTATCTCTCCTGTCCCTCCTCTCCCCGTAAAATTAGTTTTTTTTTTTTTTTTTTTTTGTTGTTGCTGTTGTTTTTAGACAAGGTCTCACTCACAAAGCTATTGAGGCTGGTCTTGAATCTGTGAACCTCTTAGCTCACCCTTCCAAGAAGCTGGGATTATAGGCCCGCCACCAGGCTTGCCACAGTTAAGTATTACCCGGCAGTCATGGTGAATGAGGGCTGGGGAGATGGTGAAGTCTTGGCCTGGAACCGCGAAGGCCAGAGTTCATGTCAAAAGCTGGGCCTGGTAGAAGGTGTTTGTCATCCCAGTGCTGGGGAAGTGAGGGGGGGGAGTCGTGTGTCCGAGGCCAGCCAGCCGAGCCCAATCAGCAAGCCCCCAGCTAGTGAGAGATCCTGCCTCCGGAAACAAGAACCCTTGTGATGAACACACAAGGTGGACCTCAGGCCTCTATGCGCGCGTGTACGTGGATATATGCGTGAACTCACACACACACACACACACACACACACACACACACACACACGCACGCACGCACACACACACGCATTCACACCTGCATGCACACGTACACAGAGGAGCGGAGATGAATACAAGCTATAAAGATAAAATGTTTCATTGTGTGAATGAAGGCAGACACAGAAAGTGCACAGCCCACATGATTATGAGATAACCAGAGCCGGAGACCAGCGGTTGCCAAGGCTTTCGGGGAAGGGGAGTGAGTGCCTGCTACTGTGTATGAGGCTCTCTTCAGGGCGGCTTCTGAGAGAGTTCTAAAATTAGGCTGTGTGACGGCTGCACAGCCCATGACTGACCCAGACCACAGAGTTGTGCACTCTAAGTGGGTAAATTGTATGGCGTGTGAATTACATCTTGAGGAAGCTGTTTCTTAAAAAGGAATGAACGGCCCCTGAGTGGTGCTGTTTAAGCAAGCAGTCAGAGGCAGGGACTGGCAAGGTCCCGACTTGCCAGTCTTCCCAAAGCCCTTGCGCTGGCTTGGTATTTGACACTGTGTGAAAAGCAATGGCCCTCATCTCGATCAGGAGCAAATTTCACTCACCTACTGCTGGAGTTCAGAGCTCTGTGCTTAATCCATATATTTGCTACAAAATATTAATTTTCAGAGAGCCTTTTGTGGATTTTGGTTTTTGTTTTGTTTTTTGTTTTTTGTTTTTTGTTTTGAGACAGTGTCTCTGTGTATCACTGGCTGTCCTGGAACTTGTTCTGTAGACCAGGCTGGCCTCGAACTCACAGAGATTCTCCTGCCTCTGCTTCCTGAGTGCTGGGATTAAAGGTGTGTGCCTCTACACTCATGTATCTCAAAATTTTTTAGAAAGTGAAGAAAAGGGGGCTGGAGAGATGGCTCAGAGCACGGTCTGCTCTTCCAGAGGTCCTGAGTTCAAAGAAAGTGAAGAGAAGGATGGGAATCTAGCTCAGTGCTAGACCTGTGTCTACTGCCTGCTTCTGCCTCTGAGTGCTGGGGTTCAAGCACTACTACCACCGCCCGGCTCAGAGAGCCCTTTCTTAAGGGATACTTTGGGAGGTTTTTTGTGAGAGCCCAGGGTTACCCCAAGATGAAAGTTAAGAGACACAGGGTCAGGTGAGACAGTCCAAACACGCACCCTGGCCTCATCTGACCGACGGGCTCCATTTGGTTAAAGGTGGTTTTGAAAGTTGGAATCTGGAGCTGGAGAGACGGCTCTGTGGTTCAGAGATAGGCTGCCCAGGCAGAGGACCTGAGTTTGGGTCTCAGTTCCCAGTGGTGCCCTCTTCTGACCTTTGAGGGCACCTGATGCACGTGATGTACATAAACTCACACCTGATGCACGTGATGTACATAAACTCACACAGGCACACACACATAAGCATATATTTTTTTTCCAAAAATCTTAAAAGCTGTATTTTATTTTACAGTTAAACAAAAATCTAGATAGTTGGCTTCTTTTGAAAATCAGAGGTCCCAGCCAGTGGCACACCCCTTTAATCTCAGCACTCAGGAGGCAGAGACAGGCCGATCTCTGTGAGTTCGAGGCCAGGCAAGGCTATCTAGTGTTTCAGGACAGCCAGGGCTAATCAGAGAAAGCCTGTCTGGAAAAACCCAAAATGAAAAACAAACAACCCCCCCCCCAAAAAAAAAACACCACCAAACCAAAACAAAAAAGAAAAATTCAGAGGTCCCATAAGGTAGCCCTACATTTTGGTAGGACAAGGTCCTTACAGAGTGATCCTCTCCACAGCTCTGTTCTCCACTTTACCCCCATCCCTATGGTTCCTAAGGGCTGCCCCTGACCCTTACCCTGTCGACACCTGAGTTGGCAGTTGGTGCCTTGGGACTTTGTATTTCATATGACCATGAAGAAGACTCTGAAGTGTTCTCTTTTCATTGGTAGCTCTGAGAATCACACCAAGGGCCTGGTGATGGTAAGGAAGACCTCCCCCACCGAGGTATACTCTGTCCTGACATCTTTATTTTCTCCCCTCTCTCTGCCCCCATTGGTGATACCAAGGATCCCAGGGCTTTTTACCTGCTAGGCAAGGAAGGCCTCCACCACGAGGAGAAGAATCCTAACTCTTCCTGTGGAAATATTCTTTATTTTGAGACAGACTCTCTGTAGGTAGCCCAGGCTGCCCTTGAATTTGAAAGCCTCTTGTCTCAGTGTCCCACCCACTTCCAGGAGCTGGGATGGCAGGCTTGAGCCCTCAAGGTGAGTCATGAGATACTCTTAACCTGAGAATTCCTTTTAAAGAGGTGTGGTGACCCTTGTCAGTAACTTGAACACTAAGGAAGCTGAGGCTGGGGGATTTCAAGTTTAAGGCAAGCCTGAGCTTATACAAGAAGACCCCAACTCTTAGGGGGCACACACCTTTAATCCCGGCATTTGAGAGGCAAAGGCAGGCAGAAGTCTATGAGTTTGAGGCTACTTTGGTCTATATAATGAGTTCCAGGCCAGTCAGGGCTACACAGAGAGACCCCATCTCAAAAAAGTAAAACCCAAAAAAAACAACAAAAAAGAAGACCCCAATTCCAAAACAAACAAACAAAAACCTGGAACATATATTGTCAAACGGAGTTAAAAGGGTCCTCCACTTGTGACAAGTGCTTTTTTTTTTTTTTTTTTTTTATTAAAAAACTATTTTTGCCGGGCGGTGGTGGCGCACGCCTTTAATCCCAGCACTCGGGAGGCAGAGCCAGGCGGATCTCTGTGAGTTCGAGGCCAGCCTGGGCTACCAAGTGAGCTCCAGGAAAGGCACAAAGCTACACAGAGAAACCCTGTCTCGAAAAACCAAAAAAAAAAAAAAACAAAAAAACAAAACAAAACTATTTTTAAACATTTTTATCCATCTGCATGTGTGTTTCCTGTGTGTGTGGGTGTGTGTGGGGTCCTGGAAGAGGCTAGAAGAGGGTGTTAGGTCTCCCGGCCCTGGAGTTACAAACAGCTGCCTGATGTGGTTGGTGCCGGGAACTGAACCCAGGGCCTCTGTGGGAGCAGCACGCACCGTGAACCCCTGAGCCAGCTCTCCAGTCCCAGTATGTGCTCTCGAGATGAGTGGAGTCTGGTTCGTCTACAGAGCGCCAGACAAGACTGCAAACTAAGCTCACGTAGCGGGCGTCTCCCACGTGGGAGGCACTGTACATAGATGACATCATCTGATGCAGCTCAGCAGTAGAACGCTTCCCTAGCGTGCGCGAGGCCCTAAATACAATCCCCTGTTCGAGGGGCAGGGGCAAGGTCATTTAATCTGTATGCTATCCTGGATGTTAACTTTCCTTTACAGATAACCGTAGGAGATAAAGTGCAGAGACATATTGTGTCGGCTGAGATCACAAAGCTGTGAGAGAGACGTCAGCTACCCAGTACTGACTTCAAAGCTAACGTTTCCGTGTTTTCTCTGCTAGGCCACATGACCTCACAACTGTTAGTCTCGCTAATAAAACACTGTATTAATGTATTGCATTTTACTACCCAAATGTACCTCATTATCTCCATAGGATGCATGGGTGTTTTTTGTTTTGTTTTGTTTTGTTTTGTTTTTTGAGTTGAGACTCTGTGTAGCTTTGCACCTTTCCTGGAACTCACTCTGTAGGCTAGGCTGGCCTTGAACTCACAGAGATCGCCTGGCTCTGCCTCCCAAGTGCTGGGATTAAAGGCGTGTGCCACCGCTGCCCGGCAATGCATGGATGTAAGTATGAGATATACAGCTTTGGGCCTCATGGTTTTTGAGGAGGGACCCATTTAGTTTGCAAAACAACCATAGGACACTACTGCCTATTAGTTCTATAGAGTTAATTATTTATCATCTTATGTGTAAGGCTGTTCTGTCGGCATGTCTGTCTGTGCACCACATGTGTGCCTGGTGCAGGCAGAGGCCAGAAGAGGGCATCCGATCCCCTGGAACTGGAGTTACAGGTGTTTGTGAGCGGCCATGGAAGGGCTGAGACTCCACTGCAACAGCAGCCAGTGCTCTTAAACACTGAGCCATCTCTCCAACCCCAATGTTTCCCCCCCATAGTTAAATTTACTTTCTGACCCCTCAAAGGGCTGTGCACTTTGCCCAAGGCTAGATGACCGTAGTGGTAAAGCCTTGCTTCCTGCCCCAGGTACCATCCGCCCTGACAAGTGTAGGTGCTGAGGCCTGTGGAACCTGACCACGAGAAAACAGGAGATGCTCCACACCCAGGACCAGTGGCCAAGCACCACAGCTCACCAACTGAGGCCGGGGAAAACTCCGAAGGTCAGAGGGGAACCACCTCAGTCTACCAGGAGGCCTTCAGGCGCGTGAGGAGACGTCATCCCAGGTGCTGAGAGAACTCCTTGAGGAACCAACAGTTGTCATCCCGCTCAAGGGGCACCTTCCCCAGCTTGTATTTGCAGAGTCAAAGTCACCGGCCAGCAGCACAGGGGTCTCTGCTGGTGGGACAATGGCCTCACCATCCAAGGTACCAACCAGGCTTTTCGTTCCAAAATGCTTAGTAAATTGAGCATTCCCAGAACTAGGGACCGGGAGGCAAGGGGAGGTGGTGTTCAAGGTCAGCCTGGGCTGTCAAGTTAGAGGGTCACAAAATACAAACAAAATACACGCCCCAAACAAACAAACAAACAAACAAAAACAAAATCTCCCACTGAGTACGCCTATACAAACAACCAAACAGACAGACAAAAAGCCGCGGGGCACGGCTCAGGCATAGACCACTGGCCCACACTACAGAAAGAAAACAACAATGTCAAAAGTCAACCGCAAACCACTCAGGGCCCAAGGTGGCTCCGGGAGAGGCGGGAAGGTGACCGGGCAAAGAGTCCTGGTTGTTCATAACAATGGGTGTTAGTGCGGAGAAAAAAAAAAATCCACTACAAAGCTCGCCTGCCTTTTGTAGAAGACTGCTGCGGATCCCATTCTGAGGTTTCCCTTTGACTTCCAAGAACGGAAAAGAGGAAGCAGGAGGACGGCGTGGCTTAGTGCCTTCTGACGGGAGTGCTCCCCAAACGGCAGCCACCTATGGAGACTCTGCGCACACCGATGGCACCGCACGGCGACTCTGCGTCCAGGAAACGCTCGGAGAACAGTCGGTAATTTTGGTCCTTTTTTTTTTTAAGATGTCATCCTGTTGCTATGCCGCCTAGTCTGGTATCCAGCACGAGGGAGACTCAAGCGGTTCTGGCAGCCTTCTGCTTTCTGGGAGGGTGGTGCGAGCCGCCAGGCCCTGGGGGAGGGAGGGGGCCCGAGAGCTTTCCAGGGTCCCCTTCCTTTTTCCACCTTTTTCGAGGCTGGGTTTCTCTTGTGTCTGCTGCTGTGCTCCGTACCTCAGATTAGCTGGCTGAGGGTTTTCTGGAGGATCCGCTGGTCTTCCCGTTCACCCTTGGAACGCCGGGATTACAGATGTCCACCACCACACCGAATTTGCCTCATCAGGACTGTGTGGCTTTTATCTGATGAGCCACATCTCCCCTGGCCTTCTTTTTCTTTTCTTTCCTTTCTCTTTGTTTCTGTTGTTGTTTTTTGGGTTTTTGTTGTTGTTGTTTTTGTCCAGACAGGGTTTCTCTGTGTAGCTCTGGCTGCCCTGGAACTCACTCTGTAGACCAGGCTGATCTCGAACTCGGAGATCCACCTGCTCTCCTTGCCTTTCTTTATTTGAAACAAGGTCTCATGCCTCCCAGGCTGGCACTGAACTCACTGTGTAGCCCAGAATGACTTTGAACTTGTGATCCTCTGATCTTTCCTAAGTATCGGGATTACAGGCGTGTGCTACTGGGTTAATGTGGTACAGAGGATGGAACCCAATGCCTCCCGGGTGGTAAGTGAGCCCCGGCCCCTGAGCCCCTTATTCATAACCTTGATCTATCTTTATGTATATTAGTGTTACATCACTAACAAATTGTTATAGACACTAGATTTATGTCATACAAAAATATATGTAATATCTTGTCACAAGAAAAACTATTTTTTAGAAGGAATCCTAATTTGAAGAAAAGTGCATGTGTTGTGTGAACCCCTCCCCCCAAAAAAGGCTGAATGAATATACTACAAAGTGTAATAGTATTTATTTTTGGCAAGAGACAATCTTTACTTTCTCTTTAGAATTCCCAGGTTTTCTATAATCAATTTATATCAGCAATAAAAGCCCTTCGCCCAGAGGTAATGGTGCACACCTGTAATCGAAGCATTTAAGGATAGGGCCAGGAGGTTCAGGAATTCAAGGATAGCCTCTATTAACATAGCAAGTTCGAGGCCAGCCTAGCCTGCATGTGACCTCGAGGCCAGCCTAGCCTGCATGTGACCTCGTCTCATGGAAAGGCCCAGCTGAGCTGGGCTTGGTGGCTGCACGTCTTTGATCCCAACCCTTTTTTTTTTTTTTTTTTTTTGTGCTAAGGTTTGAACCCAGGGCCTCAAGCAAGTTCTCTACCACTTAATCACACTCCTAGCACTCTGGCCTTTTTTATTTAATTTTATTTTATGTGCATCAGTCCCCTGGAACTGGAGTTACAGACAGTTGTAAGCTGCCATGTGGGTGCTGGGAATTGAACCCGGGTCCTCTGGAAGGGTAACCAGTGCTCTTAACCTCTGAGCCATCTATCCAGTCCCCTTATTTATTTTTTCTTAAGTTTGACAATTTTGGGGTTGGGGATTTAGCTCAGTGGTAGAGCGCTTGCCTAGCAAGCACAAGGCCCTGGGTTTGGTCCTCAGCTCTGAGGGGGTTAAGAAAGAGGTAACTGACACTTTTATTAGTATTGAAAGGAAAAATCCTCAGGGCAGGCAAGCTGTAAATCTTTTTTTTAATTCACTTGCCAACCACAGATCACCCTCTAATACCTCCTCCCACTCCCCCCACCTTCCCCACCATGCCCTCCTCCAACAAGGTAAGTTCTCTTAGCAAGTGTCTGACTTGTGGGGTACTCTGTGGTCAGGAGCAGAGAGAGGCCTGGGAACCACACACTCCCAGCTTCGAATCCTGGTCCTGATGCTCCCTGGTCTGTCGCCCCTGGCAACATAGAGGAAGTCTCGGGTTCATCCCCCAGCACGTCTGTAACTCCTGCACTCACGAGGCTGAGGCAGGAGGATTTCCAGAGTTAGAGGTCAGCCTGGGCCACATACAGTGAGTTCCAGGATATAAAGTGAGACTGTGTCTAATAAACAAACAAAGAAACAAAAGTGGAAACAAATAAAAATTTTTAAATGGATAAAAATTTTCCAGTGTAACTCCACTGCTTTAAAAACCTCTCACTTTATCACAACATTGACTTCCAAATTTAACCACAAAAGCCTCCCAGGTCCGCAGAACTCTCTGATACAGTGGATTCCCCCTACCCCCACCCCCACCCCCACCCCAACCTCCAGCTGTCTGGACTTTGTACTTCCCTGCCTTTGAGTCCTGGACAAGCTGTTTCTTTGGATTATAATGACCTTTCCCTCTCGGGGCTGCTAAAGTCCAATCTGCCCTTTGACCCTCCCTGACCTTTATCATTGTCAATGCAGAGAGCTTTCTTTTAGTTTGGAATGTCCTGTCACTTTGGTGACACTTTCTAAGGGTCCTTGGGGTGTTGTAATAACAACTCATCATTGTGCACATTATAACCTATATTAACATCTTACGTGGTTTGTTCCGCCCTTCTTCATTTCTCTGGCATTCTTTCTTTTCTTCTCATTGTGAAGCCCTGGAATTTAGTGTGTGGATCAGGCTGGCCTTGAATTCAGAGATCCACCTGCCTCTGTCTTCCTTGTGCTGAGATTAAAGGGTACACCTAGACCACCAAGCCTGGTCCTCTTTGTTTACTGTAGCTGCTAGTGAATAATACAAAGGTGATTTTTAACTTTTTTTTTTTTTTGTGACACACCTATTGCATTGTTTGATATTTAATTTTTTTTCAAGACAGGGTTTCTCTGTGTAACAGTCCTGGCTGTACTAGAACTCACTCTGTAGACCAGGCTGGCCTTGAACTCAGAGATCCGCCTGCCTCTGTCTCCCGAGTGCTGGGATTAAAGGCGTGCGCCACCACCGCCTGGCTTAAAAAATATTTTTAAAGAATCAGTTGCTGTCAGGAATTGCACAGGGCTGAGCTTTATTTGGGTTGGTTCCTAGCCTGATGATCTGGGGCAATGTCTTTACAAACCTTTGCTTTAACTGCTTTTCTATTTGGCTTTTTGTTGTGTGGAAGGCTGTCGTTTATAAGCTTGTAAATGCATTTATGGGTCATTTCATGTATCTCGTTAGAAATCTTTACAGACAGCAGCATTGGGCTTCTTTTTCAGAGCTGGGGAGTGAACCCAGGGCCTTACATGTGCTGGGCAAATGCTGCTACTGAACTCTGGGAGTTGTCTTTTAATTAAAAATAATGATTAAAAAAATTAGAAATATTTTTACGTGCATGAGCATTTTGCCTGAATGCATATATGTGCACCATGTGCATGCCTGGTGCCCATCGAGGCCAGAAGAGGGCATCAGATCTACTGGGATTGGAGTTACAGATGGTTGTGAGCCACCATGTCGTTTCTGGGAGTGGAACCCAGGTCCTCTGCAAGAGTAGCAAGTGCTCTTAACTAATGAGCCAACTCTTCATCCCTTAAATTTTTTTAAAAAAGATTTATTTATGCTCCATCTGCATGTATGCCTTTATGCCAGAAGAGGGCATCAGATCCCACTACAGATGGTTGTGAAACCACCCTGTGGTTGCTGGGAATTGAACTCGGGACCTCTGGAAGAAGCAGCCAGTGCTCTTAATCACTGAGCCACCTCTCCAGCCCTAAAATTAAAAAAAAAAAAAAAAATTTATTTATTATTAAGCATATGAGCATTTGCTGACATGTCTGTCTGTCTGCATATCACGTGCCTGTCTGGTACTTAATGAAGCCAGAAGAAGGCGTTGGATCCCCCGGAACTGGTGTTACAGGTGGCTGTGAGCGACCCTGTGGTGCTGGGAATTGAACCCGGGTCCTCTGCAAGGGCAGCCAGTGCTGTTAACGGCTGAGGCCACCTCTCCAGTCTCAGCCCTTGGTGTTTGAAACAAGGCCTCATTGTATAGCCTAGGCTGGGTCTGAGGCCTATATGTAGCCTAGGCTGGCCTAGAATCCCCAAATTCTGGCATAACGGCACACCCCACAATAGCTTTCTAAATGATGTCATATGTGCAGTCAAAGATGCTTTGGAGGTTAAAATAGTTGCATGTCCAGGCTGCAGTTTTCCCCCTCGGCCCCCAGCACTGGTTTCTTCTTTGTTGGTGCCCAAAGCATCTGGTTCTTGGGATTTATAGGCACCAATGGCCTTAGGGAACAATTTTTCTCCCTCTCAAGTTCAGCATCTAAAGGCATTTCTTTAACACTCCAGACAGAAAATAGTAACCAAGAAAATCAATAGTCCTAACCCAAGCAGAACGGATTTGGGAGAGGTTTCCTCTACAGGCCCCTACCTGGCTTTTAAAAAGAGTGGCCAAATCAACCTCATATCTTTTTCTTTCAACTTTATTAAGAAACAAAAGTTGGGAGTGATGGTATAACCATGATTTCAGCACTGAGGCAGGATCACACTCATAATTCTGGGGCAAACTGGGCCACATAGGGACACACTGTCTTTAAAAAGGAGGGACTAGGGTTGGGGATTTAGCTCAGTGGTAGAGCGCTTGCCTAGCAAGCACAAGGCCCTGGGTTCGGTCCTCAGCTCTGGGTAAAAAAAAAAAAAAAAAAAGGAAGGAAAGGAATGTAAAAACGTTCACAGGTAGACAGTAAGTTCTAGGGGCTGGAGAGATGGCTCAGTGGCCGCTCTTCCAGAGGACCTGGGTTTGGTTCCCAGCATGCCAGCTCACAACCCTCTGTAACTCAGGGATCTGCTGCGTTCTTCTGACTTTTGTAGGCACTGCATCTATGTGATAGACAGACAGACATGCAAACACTCATACACATAAATTAAAAAATCAAAAAACCAGAGCCGGGCGGTGGTGGCGCACGCCTTTAATCCCAGCACTCGGGAGGCAGAGCCAGGCGGATCTCTGTGAGTTCGAGGCCAGCCTGGGCTACCAAGTGAGCTCCAGGAAAGGTGCAAAGCTACACAGAGAAACCCTGTCTCGAAAAACCAAAAAATAAAATAAATAAATAAATAAATAAATAAATAAATAAATAAATAAATAAAAATGAAAAAACCAAAAAAGAAAAATGCTCTGACCTATAAATATTATATGGCCACAAGTCATCTTCATCACAATAGATGGATTTATGCATTACACTTAGAAGGGTCAAAGAACATGTGTCTTCTTCAATGACTACACAGAAAGAGAGTTTTTGGTTTGGTTTGGTTCAGAATGTACCACCCATGCCATAACTGATGGTCACACTGGTTACCATCTGCAGATGAGAAAGCTGAAGCTAGACACAGGGTGATATTCTTCCAGGAAAAGAAAAAAAATTCCCCTTTCTTTTTGCTAGGCTTCATGGTGCAAGCCTGCCTTGCCGATTTTTTTTCTGGAAAGCCTTATCTTTTCTGGAACTGAAGCAGGAGAATCATAAACGTCAGGCTTGCCTGTGCTACAGAATGAGCTCAAGGGCAACCTGGGCAATTTAGTGAGATCCTGTGTCAAAACATTTTTAAAAAATTTAAAAAACTTGTTTTATGTGTACGGATGTTTTGACTGCATGTATGTCTGTGCGGCATGCCTGGTGCCTTCGGCAGCCAGAAGAGGGCATCAGAGTCTTCGGATGGGGGGGGGTTATAGATGGTCATGAGCCACCTAGGTGCTGGGAACCCAACTTGGGTCCTCTGCAAGAGCAGCTATGCTTTTAACCTCTGAACCATCTCTCCAGTCCCGTTTCAAAAGAAGAAGCAGAAAGAGAACTGGGGTTACCACTCAGTGGTGGGAACTCCTGCTCTTGGCTTCAGTACTAAAAACCACGAAAATAAAAATGAAGACACGCTCACACATGCTTATAGGAAGGCAAACGGCAGTAGTGTTATGACATTGCATGCATGGGACCACGAGGGTACCCACCCACTCGTGCAGGGAAACGTGCTGGCATGACGGGCATGGCGGCAGCGGGCGAACGCTGCATCCGCAGGGAAATGAGTTTATTATAATGGGAGATAAGGAGAAGGGCCGGGCGGTGGTGGCGCACGCCTTTAATCCCAACACTCAGGAGGCAGAGGCAGGTGGATCTCTGTGAGTTCGAGGCCAGCCTGGACTACAGAGCGAGATCCAGGAAGGGCACAAAGATACACAGAGAAACCCTGTCTCCCTCATGGCGCGGAAGGGGGAAATCGGAAGAGAGAGGAAGGGGAGGGTTTTTTTTCCTTAAAATGAGGCTTTTCCGGTGCCAAGGGGCGGGTCAGAATATTAATAAGTAGGGCAAAGACTGTGCAGTGGTTTCCTTCAAGGGTCAGAGTTCCCCTTGGAGACCAGGGGACAGGGTGTTCTTTACCAGTGATCCTGGTGAAGCTGCCGCCGCCGTGGTGAAAGGGTAGAGCTGACAGTCCGGCTGAGTGGTAGCACCCCAGAACGCCTCCCTCCCTCCCTCTCCCTGTGGGGCCCCCAGGACCTGGACCTGTTGCCCTGAGGGCCCGAGGGCATGCCTTCTTCGTTAGTTAGTGTTGCATTGCTGTGAGGAGACACTGAGCAAGGCGGCTTACGGAATACATCTACCTGGGGGGCTTGCTAACGGTCTCGGAGGACGGGTCCCCATCACCGCGGCGGGACCTACGGGAGTGGAGCGGCTTACCTCTGATCCGCAAGCCGGGGGTGGAGAGAGACCGGGCACCGGCTTCGGGCACCGGGCACTGGCTTGGGGCACCTCAAAGCCCACCCTCACCGACACACCTCCGCCAACAAGGCCACACCTCCTAATCCTTCCTAAACTCAGCCCGCCAACTTCGGACTAAGCATCCAATGTAAGAGTCTCGGGAGGCCATTCCCTAGACCTCCGCGGGGCATCAGGCTCCCTTTGACCTTTCTGATCAGTTGTCCTTACTGATCGTCCCCTCCCACCTCCCTCCAGGCAGCAGATTCAGTCTGTGGCTTCTCCCCTTTCCCTGTCCGTCACTCCCCTCCACGCTAGGGTCCCCATCTCCTCTGTCATCTACTCCATGGATTTCTAATTACCTAATTAATATCCCAGGGCCTCTGCCTTAGAAAACGCCAAGTGACTTTCCATATCCAGGGGGCAGTGACTATGGAGCATGCTCTCCTTCTTCAAGGATCTCAGCATGGCTCCCTGCACCCTCCTAAGAGTTCGGACTCCTTAGCACAGGTCCCAGGCCCCGCTTGCACAGGCCTGCTGCTCAGTTCCCGGCAGCCACCGGGAAGTCGGGTGGGGCGTGGGGGCAACGTCTTACCCTTCCCTCCCTCAGTCCCTGAAGAGAACCGTCCTCCCACCCCTCCTCCTTTTTCTCCCGACACCCCTTCCCAGAGGCAGGCTCTGGGGACCATCTTTTCCTCGGTGCCCAGCACTCTGACCCACGGCCCGTGGCTGTGGCCTTTGGTTTGCGTCCGCTAACCATTCTGCACCCAGTCTACCACCTGGCGCGCAGGAGCCGCTTGATCCACGAGTAAATGTTTAAACATGATAAGCGGAGAAAGTAATGAAGAGGCGAGTCTAACCCTGACCTTGCTCCCGACTACTGCCTGCCACGCTCCTCCATCAACACTCGCTCTGTGCCTGTGCCGAGATATCACCCCGGACCCCATAAATATGGGCAATTGCCGGGAGCCGGTGGCGCACACCTTTAATCCCAGCACTCGGGGAGGCAGAGCCAGGCCGATCTCTGTGAGTTCGAGGCCAGCCTGGTCTACAGAACGAGATCCAGGACAGGCTCCAAAGCTACACAGAGAAACCCTGTCTGGAAAAACCAACCAACAAACAAACAAACAAATAAAAATGAATGAATAAATAAATAATTAAATAAATACAGTTATCACATGTTAGAAACAGACAAGAAGGGAAAGAAAACAGCAGAACCAAGCTCACAGCAAAGTGGCACTCTGAGTTCTGGTCCCTTACACGTCTTCTCCATGTCCCCCTAGCTGTCACTCCAGGGGACCAGGATGTAGCTAAGAGTGCGGCCATTGTTTGTTTGCTGCCCTGAGGTCAAACCCAGGGGTGTAAGTAGCATGTCAGGTGAGCACCTTACCTCGGAGCTATAGCCCCAGTCCTGATTGCGTTTAACAGGTTAAAATTGTATGTGCTGACGGGTATTTTTTTTTTTTTCTTAAAACATGTTAAAAACAACCATGGAGATGGAAATACACAGTTCAGTCCTCAGCTCTGTTGCTGATTCTTCTTCCGGGAAACAAAGTGGTGGGTAGTCAAAAGATCTCTTCCCACTGCTGTCAGTGTTGGGGCTGAGATACTGTTTAGTGCTGTGGAGCCCTGGCCCAGGTCCCACCCGTCCCAGGCCCCTGCCTCGAGGGAGTTTAGTGTGAGACAAATGAGAGACCAACTCCATGTAGCAAAGAGTGGACGGCCTGGGAAAAACATGTAAACACTCCTGTAAGAGGGAGGAGTTTGAACGCCTAGGCAGGAAGCATAAGAGGCAGCCTGGGATGTGCTGGGCACAGCAATCCGGGCTGCTGCTGTCACTAGCCGGTGGGGGCATCAGCAGGGCTCAACAGGCGATGGACAGGAAGTAGTTTGAGAATACTGTGGAACATGAGAACACAGCACGGCCCGAACCAAGTGCAGCGTTCTGTCGGAGAGACAGCACATGTCTACACAGCCGCCCCGGAGCCGGAGTCAGAGGCGGCTGGTGGGTGCCTGATGTGTGTGTTGGGATCTGAACTCCGGTTCTCTGCAACAGCAGTTGACGCTCTGAATTTCTCCAGGCCCTAAACGTACTATCAAGGTAAGCCAGTGACATTGTGTGGTATAACTCAGAAAGCTTGAGAGTGACCTTGTAAAGCAGCCATGTTCTGGCCTGTGAGAGGCGAGGTGTTGGTCTGAAGACCTGCCCACCCAAACTTGCTTGGGTTTCTTCCTCAGAGCGCCTGCCTAGTCCCTTGGAACTCAAGTGACTCATGGCCAGCCTCACTTGTGGCATTCTTTCCGAACTGACTATCCAGGCCAATTCCAGTCACTTGAGGAATGCTGAGGGCCGTGGAATTCTCCGGCACTTGGACAAAGAAAGCAGCTGCCTGTGGAAGTGGTGTGGGCCCTGGGAAATCCCAGGACTCTCTCCCATTGTCTCCCTCAAGCTGCTAAATGCCCAGGAAGGCTAGGTGTGGGAACTCCCTCAAGCATACCCTTGAGGCCTGCTAGAACCCAGCCGAGGTTCCCCTAACCCGTTGGACAGCCAGGCAGCGCACACTTGCTGGAGGTCTCCTGGAGGAGGGGCAGGGGGCTTGAACCCTTCTTTCCCCACACAGAGGAGGGCAGCCCCAGACAACAGTCAGGACAGGATGCTTATTTGACCGGACCTCCGGGGAATGCAGCAGTGAGGGCAAATCTGAACTTTGGTGTTTTTGGAATGCAGCGGGAGGTAAGGGAGGGGGAGGGGATGCACTGTATGCCTTAAAGAGCAGTTACACTGGGAGAGGTGGAGCACACCTTTGATCCCAGAACTCTGGAGGCAGAGGCAGGCAGATCTCTGTGAGTTCGAGGCCAGCCTGGTCTATGTAGAAAGTTTCAGGCTAGCCAGGGCTACACAGGGAGACCCTGTCTCTAAGCAAGCAAACAAACACAGTTACTGGAAGAAAAGGGAATTTCTTTAGCGCCTGTGCTAAGGGAGGGGATACTAGTGTTTTCTGAAGAAGCCAACCCCTGGTCACCCTGTTCTTCATGCGAGTGTTTTGCACTTTAGAGTTTTTAAACAGGGTTTTGCCATCCTCCTGCCTCAGCTCTCTGAGTGTGAATGTTTGTTACTTTAACAACTTTAAATGTCCATCTCTTCTTACTGTACACCTGAAGCGATTATATCCCCTGGTGGAGTTTTTGGTGCCAGGAAATTAGGAGCCACTCATTCTTTGCTGTTGGTTTCTTTGAGAGGGCTCTGACCTGGTCTCAAATTTCCCCATCCTCCTGCCTCAGCGCCGCCCCCACTCCCCTCCGAGTTCTGGGGTTTCAGGTGTGTGTCACCACACTTGTCTTTAGTTGGAGAGGTTTTACCTGCTGTGCTGAAGATCTTTCTGGAGGAATAATGCTGAATCGTCCAATGCTGAGCCTGCATTCTGACGTGTGTGTGTGTGTGTGTGTGTGTGTGTGTGTGTGTGTGTGTGTTTCTCGAGACAAGGTTTCTCTATGTAACAGTCTTAAACTGCAAGGCAGTCAACAGGAAGGAAAAATTATGCTTTCCTGCTATCATTTATTGGCGGACACTTGCTGAAGACAGTATTTTCAAAGAAGGGTCAACCTTCTGTGTGGTTCCTTCAGGCTACTTGGATTCCTTATATTAACTCACGCTCATGTGCACATGTGTGCAGCTGTGCACGTGGGGGTGTGGAGGGGGAGAGGGGGTGAATCGGTAAGTTTTTCATCATTAGAAAAGTGGGCGCATTTCAAACACTGTTTTACATTAATGGTTCCTTTTTTAATGTCTGTGGGTATTTTCACCTGCATGTATGTCTGTGCGACATGTGGGGGTCGAACCTGGGTCGTCTCCCTGAAAGAACAGTCAGTGCTCTTAACCTCTAAGGCATCTCTCCATTTCTTCCCTCCCTCCCTTCCTTTCTTAATTTCTATCTATCTGTCTGTCTGTCTATCTATATCTATCTGTCTGTCTGTCTGTCTGTCTATCT